>NC_056718.1:7490741-7590295 GCF_018831695.1 Puntigrus tetrazona
TTGTTTGTGTTATTTTAAAGGGGAACCTCAGGTGCGCTCTGATTGTTTCCAGCTGGAACTTTGACGCAGGAACAATCATCTGCTTTCTGAGCAAATGCCACGAATAAAATCACACACATGGATCTAAATGACTTTCTCTCCCTCGGTACCGAGTCCGTCTTCACCGGTGCGTCGATTAAATCATTGGCTAGGTGCGCGGCGCAGGATTTCTGCTTCCCAGATCTCGAGCGACAAGAGCTGCGTTTCAGATCTCTCACGTTCACCTCTCCAGTCACATTTCACGAGCTTGTCCCTCTGCTCCCGTGTGTCTCCTCCGCTCTGTCTGGACCATGCGTGGGCCTGTTCTTTGGCAATGCAAAGGGGAAAAATACCTTCCTGTATGATGTCAGAGCTTGAACGCCGGAGCGAGGCCGAACACAGTCGGAGAGAGGCCCTAAACTCGCTCTCTACCAACAACAGCAGGAACGAGGATCATCTTTTTTCACCGTTGCCGCTTAGCTTAAGAGTTCATACCTTAATAGTCCTGTGTGCCGAGGCAGCGTCCGCTCCATTCATAGCGCCGGTCATCTGAGAACGGCTCTGATCGGGTCTGAATGAACAGCTGTGGCGGTGATGACTCGCTGCGGGTCCGGTTACTCCTGTCTGAAGTGTTTGTGCGAGAAGGTCCACGCATGCCGTGCTTAAACATAGCATGGCCTTAGCGGACTGTTAAAAGCAGGTAATGAATAATGAATTGGTCTGCTTTTGTGCTTATTTCTGTAGTGACTTACTGGAAAGTGCTTTTAGAGTGTTGTGACAAATCGTCAGCAGCTAGTCCCCCAAAGAAAGTCCCCCAAACTCCAAGCTTGACCTCGAAAAATGAAGATTGGTAGCCAGCGACAGTAAGAAGGCAGTTCGTTTGTGTGTGGGATGGAGAGTAAGTGTCTGCTCAGGTTCATATTTGTTTCAGAGTGAAAAAAAAAGTTTATATATGTGTGTGTCTGTGTTTAATAAAATATAAAAAAATTATATCAATATATTAATATTATATTCATATAGACATTTATGCACACACACACACACACACACACATATATAAATAATAAAATTTCCATAAAAGTACATTTTTCGTATACAAAAATATTCAAAAATGTGCATATTTTTTCCATTTGTAAAGGAAAGGTGGCAGGCAACAGAAGCTTCTTTGACTTTGTCTCTTCAGATGTCTCTGCATAAGCGCAACTAAACACTTCATTAATGTGCTGAAAACTTTGAGAATGATTGCTCCACTTTTTATGAACGGGAATTCCTGTCTTTTTCAGACAAAACGTGAGTGAATCCCCAGATGCTTTCAGCTAAAGTGACTCACGCTGCACTTAATTCGATTTCTCTGGACAGTACTGTTGGGTCAAGGGTCAGAGTTCACTGACTTTAGCATAAACCAGCTGAAGATTAAAGCAAAGTGCTGAAACAGTTCCGTTTACGGGGCATCTTTTTTTCTATTGATAGCCATTCAAAAGTATATAGCGGATTCAAAATCACATCCTGCGTCGAGTAACTACCGTTGAGTTAAAAGTGAACGCTAATGGATCGTTTCAGCAGGTATTACGGACCTCCTTGGTTCTTGATCCCAGCGCTGAACTTTTTATTCTCGGGCACAATAAAGGGTCAATTATTCTCGAGGAGCTGTCATTGAGGAAAGCTCCTCTTTTGTCCTCTTATCGTGATGATTAAGTGCCCGAGACTATTATGTGAGGGGCCCTCGTGAAGAGCAGGAGCGGAGCCGAGATGCTGACTCCTCTGAATCATGCTCTGAATATGCTCGGAGGAATCAGGTATTCACCAAAGTGTGCGGCTCACGCTCTCAACATCTGAGTCTATTTATCATCATGTCCTTTGCCGGAGCACAAGGGCTTTAATGAATGTTGGGAGTTCGGAAAGAATCGTGGAATTAAGCCAAAATGTCTCTTCGCGCTTTTTGATTCTTTACGATGCGAATCTGTATATTACTGATCAAAGATTCAGGCATTAGCAAGTGCTTTGATCCGCCCCCAAAAAAAAAGAAAACACTTATAAAATGCATTTTGGTTCCTTAGAAATGTAGTTTTTGTATTTATATTGGTTTGGTTTAATACCATGTGAAATGTCATGTGGTCTAACCCTATTTCCTACATAAGTGTAACCTTTCAGTTATTTTTATAAATGAATATTTCTTTTAATTACTGATAATACATTGATAAAAATAGGTGTTGTTTATGGTTGTTACTAAATTAGCATATAAAATAATTAGGGTCATGTGATACTGAAGACTAGAGCATTGATGTGTCACAGGAATAAAATTACATTTTATAATATATTAAAATAGAAAACAATACTTAGTACTCACCCTAATGATTGTTATATTGTTTTGTTGTGTTGTGGTGTTTTTATTACATATTTGTCTTAAGTAAAAGATATTTCCAAATATAATGACTATATGATTACCGACCCACGGTTACGCCTCTGATGTCATTTCCTGTTGGTCGCACCACATGACTTTGGCTTTCAAGTATCATTTAAGCAGTGAACCAGTTTTGTCAAAATATTAAACCGCTTTTTTCATTATGACACCAGGACAGCTTTATCACATATTTCTACATTAAATATATCCATTAATATCCAATAATATCCATTAATTTGAGTTGCAAAAGCATGCTAATTATACAAGAAAAATATTCACATGATGCTAAAGCCTAGACTTGATCCTGAAAATTCAGCTTTTCATCGCAGGAATAAATTACAGCTATTTAAAATGCAATGATGTTTCGCAATATTAAAGAATACACTTTCCCTATAACCACTTTCGTTTTGAATTGTAATATTTATTTGAACGAATTAATAGACAGGCCCACCTGTGACCCGATCACAAGGCTGTGCATCAAAACAGCCGATATTATCTGTATAACGGAGCATCTGCTTGATTTATTATTTATCCTCACCGTACTGTTTACGAAGTCCAGTCCCTGGCCAGTGTAGGAAGTGGACTGAAACTGCCGAAGGATGCGAAGGGGATTGTTTGAACAAACTGACACGGCAAGGACGCCGGGGGGCTGCGGTGGTCTCGCTGAGTTTGATGAACAGCAGAAGTGCGTGGTGTCTGGAGTTGGACGGATCACAAAGGGCACGTTTGATGAATATGTATCTGGCGCTGGACTGTCAGCTCTCACGGTCCCCGTCTCATCTTCTCTTCCACTCCTCCTCCTGTCCTCTGCGCTCGTATCCGCGGATGCGTGGCTGCTCCCCGGAGCCTCTGTCTAATCACGGTACCATCATCCCTCAGTCACGTTACCCTGGCAGGGCCTGTCAAACAGCATACGCTGGAGGACGCCATGACTTTGAAATGCTGCTAATGACTAGAGGATGTTCTTTTTTTCTTCTCTCTGCTGATGGTCAAGGGCCAGGAAAGAGTTTGGTAACAATGCTAGGTTGCTAGTCACTGGTGTAACCTGCGGGAGCCAACTTCGGGGCTGATGGCGAGCGGCCCGTCCTCATGTTTGCCGGAGATAAGTGGCGATGCCCCCCCGGGATGAAGCCTTTGCGGTTGTGTTTTTGAACCACTTGGATTTCAGGAAGTTTCTGTAAACAGTTTTAAACTTGAATGAATGGACACTTTGAATGACCTTTCGTTGACCTTTTTGGGTGGACCTTTAAGGGGATATTTCAAGTTTAATAACTCTATCGACGGCATCTGTGGTCTGCTGATGTTTACCGCTGGAAATCATTTCCACGTGTGTCTCCGTTTCTAAAAATAAGCAGTAATGAACTCGGAATTGAAGTGTGGGGCGGTCGTGCAGTGCTGGAAATAAACATTAAGGATATACAGTTATCGCACTGTTTGCAAAGTGGAGTTTATTATAGGAGATTAGTGCAATGAATGTGCTTGTCTGTGCGCAGTATACGGTCTTTCAGTTCTTGTCATAAGCATGTAAATCTAGTAAATTATTTAAAAGGAATGTAGTGTAAAAAGTGTTTAGTTCAAACACCTAAAAAAGTGCACGTCAAAATGAAAGCTTGCTGTTTTTGCTGAATAATTAATGGAAAAGCTTGTAGCAAAATAAAAGCGTCACAATTTAAATTTTAAAAAAGTTTTTGCGAACTGGGTGACGTGTCAAAATAGTAACTGTGTTGTTGGATTTTTTAAAACTATATATATATATATATATATATATATATATATATATATGAAAATTTGGAAAAATTTGAGGTCAGAGTTTTTAGTTAAATTAATTAGCATGGATGCATTAAACTGATCAATTCATGTTTCAAATGAATTGTTCTTTTTATCTTTCTTAAAATAAAAAAAAAAATTGTGTAAATTGTAATGCATTTTCAGAATATAAATTTTTTTCTGTATATTTAAAAAAAAAGTGAGCGTAAAAGCATGCTTATGCTTAGTGAGTATAAATGTATATTATATATATATATATATATATATATATATATATATATATATATATATATATATGTATAAACATATATATATAATGTACTACTCCGTTTGATACCAAGTAAGATATCTTCTTATTTGGTTAATAAACTACCAGGAATTACTCTCTCCTTTTGCACTGCAGCCCAGTATGTGCTCCACGCATGCATAATGATGAAATTATGTATTGTGGAGATACTGTCATACCGGATATAAAAGCAAAGAGGGGAGTCTTTCTGCTTTCCCTGCTCTTTCCCCGATTACTCCCCTCCCATCAGTTACTGTTCAGGTCAAAAGCAGAGACCGTGTAATCGAGAGAAAAACCGAGTGAGAAAGAAAAGGGACCCTCTGCAAAAGCGTCTCTTAGCATGCTGCCAGTGTATGCCGTGAATGCAGGGGCCCGGGGCCAGCGCTGTTTTAAGCCTGACTTCTGAGAGTAGAGGTCTGCTCTCTGCACCAAACTTCACTCGCAGACCCTCGGGCTGAGAGCGCTCAGGTCACCTTCACTAAGCTCAGATCAGACAAGGGAGCGAGGGAACAGGGGAGCGGGGGAATAAAGCAAATGAGCGCTGTAACTCTTCCAACGGTGAGAGCGGGTGGGTAGTTGCGGATCATACGGAACGAAGCAAGTTCTCGCCCCGAGTCTATTGCTATTGCTAGAGCAGAGTGCGCTCCGGCCCCTTCGGACAGTGAACCTTCACCTTGCTGCCATGGCTTATGGACTTTCCCGATGTGGCTGCCTGAAAGGATGGACCGCGTACTTTGATCTGCGCGTGGCTTGGCTGATTGGTCGGCCGTATGTACATGCCCCGGTGTGCCCTAACACTGTTGTCATGGGAACTGAGGAAATGGAAACTAAACAAGTCTTCTTTTTTTCAGCGCTGGAAAGGAGGGGGAATCTCCCATCTCTCTCAATGCTTGTGTTGACATCGAGACAAAGGTCTATTATTTTCTCTCTACGTACCAGAACTGAGAGCTCATAAGCGAGATTCACCTCAGGGTTACGTGAAGGTGCTTTATTGTTGAAGGGTTTGTTTAGCAGGTTTTGTGGAATTTAAATATTTTTAGTCCATTGAGACGTTTGCTTTGATTTAATTCATGAGAATCCCTGCAGTAACGGTCGTAATTGATCGCATGTTATTTGTGGTTGCCATGTGCAAAGCATTAAACGAAGCGTTTTTATGTCTCATGGTGTTTTCATTTATAGGGAACGCTTTTGTCCCTTTTTGTCTGGTAAATCACTTCTTTGATGTTTTTTTTTTTAATAATTTTCCTTTTGTGTTTTCCTTTCTTTTTACAATAAGCGGCAAATATTTTGGTATGCGCTCGCACTGAGATGGTTCGAGTGCACGCACGTGAACCCTGTGCACATACAGCCGTTTTGTGTCTTAAGTGAACCTAAATAGCTGGGAAAGAAAGTGTGTGTGTCAGTGTATTACGTCTGGTCATTTGGTCTTAAAGTGACAGCAGTCTAATAAACCTGCTGCCGTCTGTGTCATTAATGTTATGCAACAAAAGAAAGAATCTCTCGCTGATTTCCATTAAATCACTTTTGTAATTTTAATAGGAATAAATTTGTTTCATTTGCACAACGAAGATTATATTGGGTTTTGTTTGTTTGTTTATGGCATGCAATATAGGTAGTATTTCTTATTTCTATTGTTAGAGGTTTTTCTGTTTCGTTTGTAGTTTTAAGGTAAAAATGCAAGTTGGTGAAAGCTTGAGCTAACAATTTAATTAGATTTTAATTTAATCCATGGTTATAATATTTGTATGCCTTTAGTATATCCATATTTATCCAAGTAACGAACATCATCATAATAATAATAACAACATGGTACTTTTTGTATGTTTGTCGTAACTAAAGCTGACAAGCTTGCATTGTTTCTTTTGTACTGAGCTGAAATGTCGCTTAGTTTCGACACATAATGGGCAGTCTGGTGAGCTGTTGTTTTCGGTTTTCAGATCTCTTTGGTCATTTGTCACAACTCTCACCTAAAATATCTTGCTGAATTCCCCTTATTTCAGAGCAGTCCTCTAGGGCTTAAGTAAAACTGGTTTCAAACTTTCTGTTTGTGAACGGTAAAATGTAATTGATTCTTGAGCGTAAGGGAAGTTCACTGGCAGCCCCAACGGTACCCTGTTCGAGTAGTTTGTTGTCATAGCAACAGTAAAATTAGCTGGCCCTTTTCTGTCAGATGTAATGTTTCGTGGCAGCGCCACCACAGATACACAAAAAGCAAACCTGCGTATCGGGTGTATATATGTGCGTTTATATGTTCCTAGAAAACCGCCTTGCATTGTAACCCTTGATGTTTGATGAATCAGTTTCGCTATGTTTACGACTGATCACTGCTGGAAAAAAAAACTGGTTGACTGGTCTTAGCTGGAAGTAGATGGTTTAGCTGGACCCCCATTCTGGTCAAGTTGGTCTCCCAAACCGGCCATCACGTTTTAGCTGGTCAACCAGCCAAGACCTGCGTGACCAACTAAAACCCCTCTAAACCAGCCTGAAAACCAATGATAACCAGCCGGGAAGCTTAAGATGGAAGAAGACATTTTAACTGGTCTAGCTGGTTGTAGTTGGTTGCTCAGCTGCCCGCCAACCTGACCTAGCTGGTTTTTAGCTGGTTTGTCCTGGTTGGTAATTTGGTCTCCCAGCCTGGTCAACCTGACCAGCTAAGACCAGCAGGACCAGCTGAACCCCCTCTAAACCAGCCTGCAAACCAGAGATAAGCTGGTTAGACGGTTTGTTGGTCATTTGGTCTCCCAACCTGGCCAAGCTGGTTTCAGCTAGTTTTAGTTGGTTGCTCAGCTGAGACCAACGTGATTGGCTAAAAGCCCTCTAAACCAGCCTGCAAACCAGCTATGACCAGGCTGGAAGACCAGACAACACCAGCTTAAGTTAAAGAAGGAATCGATACCATTCTAGACCAGTATCTTATTTTATTTAGCTCATTTTCAGCAGGTATAGCCTATAATTTTAACTTGTTTTATGTCCTTTATAATATATTACATTCCATTATATTACAGATTGATTATAATGTACATATACTATGTTTTTTGGATAACATGCTGTGGGATTCTATGTAAATACTGTGCTAATAGCAAAGTACACAGATCTAACCGTAACTGTACTACCAAAATACGTTTTGATTGCTCATTAATGGACCCGTTCATAGACTTGACTAAAATAGTGGACTGTAACAGTTTTCTGTTGTATTTCAGTTTAAAACGGTGTTGTTTATTGCTATCTAGTTGATTCCAGCTGGAAAACCCACAAGTTTGTTTTCCACGCTCGTGATGTGGATGTGATGCCGTCCACATTTGTATAATCTGCCTTCTAAACGCAGCCATGCCTCGACTGACCCCAGGGAATCTCTGCTCCAGATTGGGAGGCTGGATAATATTCTGGCTCCGTTGCCGTGGATACAGATGCTGTATTCGCCACGCAGCGCTAGCTGTCAGCTGTCAATCAGTGCGAGTGAAGAGAGCTGCTGCTTTGACATGTGAGCGCGAGTGTCAAAAGCAGCCCTGAGGCGTGACTGTGCATTTTCCAAGGAGCGCTCAGCTGCATATGCTGTTATTGACTGATTGAATCACCTTATCAGGGGGGTGCTGCCCCTGGCACGTCGTCGACATGCACGCGTGGCATATGTATAATTGTGTGTGGGTACATGTTGGCATGGGTGTCAGAGAGAGAGTTAAAAGTGATGGGTAACGCTGTAGGGAGAGATTAACTGGATTTCCTACTGTGACTTGGGCAGTGTGTGATAAGTGAGATTTTATGCATCTTCAGATAGCACCAGGATTACTTCCACTAAAATCCAACCTCCTGCTAACCCTACCGCCTTGAAACTTCAGACACACACACACACACACACACACACACACACACACACACACAGCTGCTGCAAGAGAACGGATCAGATTTTCCATTGTAAAAAAGGTTGCATCATTGTTATAACATCATTTTTGTAAGGAAGCCTGAAAAGAAAGGTGGTTGTGGCTTTCCATCTCACAACTTCTTATAATTATAGGAAATGAAGTCAGATATTTCATTTCTCCCAGTTGTGACTTTATCTCATGGATGTGACTTTATTTCTTATAAATGTGAGAAATCAACTCACATTTGGGACTTTGTTTCTCCTAATTGCAACTTTATATTTAAGTTCAATTGTGTTTCACACAATGACTTTATAACTCATAATGTGACTTTAAATTGTACAATTGTGGGTTTATTTCTTTTATCTCACCATTGTTTTTTTTGTTTTTACCATTAACTTTGTTTCCATTTAACTCATCAGTATGACTTTTTACGCCATCTTTAGATCATCCAGGATTCTAAACTTGTTTTTCTACTTCAAGGAAAAAAAAAAACAAACAAAAAAAAACATATTTTTTATTATTTTTATTTATTTTTGTATTATTTTATATTATATATATATTTTGTTTAAACTGTCACTATATAATATTCTTAAAGGAATAGTTCACTCAGAAATAAAAATTTATTATCTCTTATTTTTTGGGTCAGCATTGACTTCGATAGTATAAAAAAATACTATGTAAGCCCCAAAACAACCTGGTCCCAAACTTTCCTTAAAATGTCTTTATAATGTGTTCAGCAGAACAAAGAAATTCATACAGGTTTTAATACAGAATGTAAATTTCTGGGTGAACTATTCCTATCAATGTTATTTATATCCCTTTATAATGTATTATTATTTAGTCAGCCTCGTTTCATTCTAATCATTCCTTTTCTTCTGTGGAATGAACATCCGTTTTCCAAAGAAGGAAAGTGAATTCTCATTTTCACTGCCAAGGTACGAAAAGTACAAAAAGTGCTTAAAGTATCCAGAGAAAAAAATGTAGCCTATTTGACTCGAATGCCATATTTAATTTCTTCTAAAGCCTTTGGACGGAGACAGAATTTACAATCTTCTCTGGAGACCAAATAATCTAATGTTTGTGCTCAGTTGAAAACAAATGGTCATAAATGCTGCTGATTTGCCTGGTGAGTTTAGCTGAAGTAGTTACTCTGTTGACACTGATATGCTATTACTTACTACTTACTAACTAATATACTGTGGCTGACTGACTAGCCTAAGCTTGAATTAACTGCATTTATTGAGTGTCACAACTTTGTCTTCTTTTTGCTGTTTGCTGATCTCACCTCTGAAATATGGAAGTGGATTCCCGTTCTCATGCTGATTTCTCAGTCTCATTTCTCTTTGGGAGTTCAGAGTACACATTTGTTTCATGGGAACAAATACAAATCTACAAATAGAGATTAACTTAACATGCAGAGATTTTAGCCTCATGTATTTGTTGATCTTGTAAACTACACAAACCAGACTAATTTTATATAATTGTATGTTTACTGCAGTACTGGAGGTTTATTAAAAAAAAGTGTATGTATATATATATATATATATATATATATATATATATATATATGTATGTGTGTATGTATATAAAATTGTAAATAATAATTATTGTCTGTCAGTAATGAAATTCTCAAAATGCTTCACAAACATGTAATGAGAAAATAATGTAGTAGTAGTAATTACATTAATTTTAATTTAATTTTAATTAAGTGAATACATTTTAGAGTGACAAATTCTAATTATCATGTCATGTTTTGTTTAGTATTTTACTTAATAGTAATAATTATAATTAGTGGTAGTAGTATTGGTATTGGTATTGTTGTTAGTATTATTATTAGTAGTAGTAGTAGTAGTAGTAGTAGTAGTAGTTTTTTTTGAGTGAAATATTAAATTTCATATTCAGAAATTTCATATTTTGTTTCATATTTTAGTTGATGATGATGAAAATAATATTATTAGTAGTAATTATTATGTAATTTTTTGTTTCATAATTTATTTAATAATAATTATAATTTATTATTCCTTAAATGCTTAATTTTAAATACTTAAATATTTTAGTTTACTATTAAATATTACTTTTTATTACATATTAAATATTACAATTGTAAAGTGTTTTTGTAACCATTTTTAACACGTTATTATTGGTTTATATTTAAAAGTTTTAAATTCTAATTAAAATAATTCACATTTCTTT
The DNA here is from genome assembly GCF_018831695.1 of Puntigrus tetrazona. Classification (NCBI taxonomy): domain Eukaryota; kingdom Metazoa; phylum Chordata; class Actinopteri; order Cypriniformes; family Cyprinidae; genus Puntigrus; species Puntigrus tetrazona. The sequence continues at coordinate 7,501,267 of NC_056718.1, forward strand.
TGTAATAAATATTGTTTATTAATTTGTATGATTGTATAATTTCTTAAGTTGTTCTGAATTGTGCAGCCCTGCAAACCAGCACAAACATAAACACAGACTTTTAAATGCCCTTTTATTACAAAAATTGCGCTTGTGCGCGAACCGCTTCCTCCCGGATGCAATCAGATATACAAGAGCTCCAATTAAGCCTTTTCAATTCGAAGTCCGATAAAGCCCGCCCCCATAAAACCCAGCCGTCGCTTGACAGAGTGTTTCTCGTGTCTCTGCAGGAGCCGAGGGCTGCATGGGTCCAGTGGTCATGCCCCCGGGGAAGAAGGCCGAGGGGCCCAGCAGCGGGAGCGTGGCGCGGGGCCTGAGTCAGCTCTACCAGGACACAGAGGCAGCTGACCTCTCTCTGGCCCTGTCCGCCTCCCTCAGCCGGGCCGAGGACGAGGAGCTGACCAGCCTCAGCTGGCTGCACGAGAGCACGGATCTCCTGACCAGCCTGGGCCACTCGGGCCTGCGCAGCGTCAGCCCCCTGCAGGACGCTAACGGCGGCCGAGAGCCCTCCTCCTCGCCGTCGTCCTCCCCCGAGCCCAGCGAGCCGCCCTACCACCTGTCCTCGGGTCCCAGCCGCAAACCGCCCTACTCCTTCAGCTGCCTCATCTTCATGGCAATAGAGGACGCTCCCTCCAAGAGACTTCCCGTCAAAGACATCTACGGCTGGATACTGGAGCACTTCCCCTACTTCGCCAGCGCCCCCACTGGCTGGAAGAATTCAGTGCGCCACAATCTGTCGCTGAACAAATGCTTCAAGAAGGTGGATAAGGATCGCAGTCAGGTGAGGGCTGGTGTTTCACGGAGGTTAAATCGAGGTGTAACCGAGCCGCTTGTTTCATCTTCCTGAGTGATCGTCCATCCATAGTCCACCCTGATGGCTTTTAAATACTTTACCCAGAGGCTTGAATGCTTTTCCTTTCCATTGACGGTCGGAGTTATTAAAACGTAGCTTTTACCTTCATTATTGGGCCAATTTTAATACACATTTTCCAGCTTCTTTGAAATGTACTATTTGTATTCGAGCAGGTTTCATGTGAATTTGACCCATTTTTATACCATTTAAGTTATTTAAAAAAAGGTCACGTTGTGCTATGCTGATAACATTTCCATTGAACTCCATAATCTAAAAAATTATTAGTTTTTAAATTTAGGGTTTTTTTTATATAAATGTAAACGTATTGGTTCATTTATGAATAAAAACAAATGGATTCATTATTAATTCATAAATGTCACAAGCGCATGAGATTTTTACAAATTGGGCAGATTATATTATATTTTTGACAGCTGTGAGGATCAGCAGTGGTCCTTTTTTTTGGCGTGTTGGTTGAGCCACATGAATTTTGTAGGTCGCATCACATGATGTTTTTCAAATATTAATAGTAGGGAAGCAGTTCAAATATTTTCTTTCTGTCTCTAAGAGATAATAATAAGAGACGCCAAAGTACTTCCCCCGCAAGAAAACAAAGCTAAATAATGAACAAAATGAATTCTTATACAGACATAAAAATGTCTCTCTGTGCATGAATTGCGTTTTGCTATATTTTAAAGTAAATTAACAAATAGGACAGAACAAACGAGCAGCTTGTCATTGACCAATCAAAGCAGAATTAACCTTAGACCAAAGTCCAAACTGAATTAATGACAGATTAGTTCTAAGTCAACAAAGGCTTATTATTATGGTTTGTTTCTAAGAGATTTTATGAATGTGGGCTGTAGATATGTAAACAAGTCCGTGATTATAATCAAAATACAGTAGAACTGATATCAATGCGTGACTATAATCAAAAAGTGCAGTCATGTTTGTATTATATATGTGTGTGTGCCTGTAAGAGTGTGTTTTGTGTATATATATATATATATATATATATATATATATATATATATATATATATATATATATATATATATATATATAATGTATATGTATATATGTATGTGTCTGTGTGTGTGCTTCTAAGTGTTTGTATTATTGTGTGTGTGTGTGTGTGTGTGTGTGTGTGTGCGTGTGTGCGCGTGTGCGTGCCTCTAAGAGTGTGTTTGTACCTGTCTAAGCCGCCAATCCTGTCATTCGGTTCTTAACTACGACCAAAAGAGTTTTCCGTGTATATGTATTCCCATAGCAACCTAGCTGTAGTTGACATGAAAAGCATGCTGTTTCTGTAGCAACAGCAAAACTGATTGGCTGCGTTGCTATGTGTGTGAGCAGATCTGTGTATGTGTGTGCATGTGGGAGCATTTCAGGGAAGTGGCATGAAGCACAGTGATCTGTTTTGATGGGTAAAGTTCAGGTTACTTGAGCAGTTGTATCACATTGCACTAGGTACAAAATAATGTAAATCTCTAGCAGAACAGCAAACCACTCTACTGAATTTTAGACTGGGAAATATAATATATATATATATATATATATATATATATATATATATATATATATATATATTATATATATAATTAATATATGGTCATTTAATTAACTGAATTAAATATGCGATTAATTATTTAATTTTGTTGTATTTTTTTTTTACTTAGAAGCTATGTTGGTCTCTCTCTGTACTCAAATCATTACTAGCCTATTTTGATTGGTTTAAAAATGATATTAAATCTTGCACACAGTTGAGTTGCTTGAAGGAGAATGGCAAGCTAGTGGTTAAACAGCAGTTTAAGTATAATGATTCACAGTGAGTTACTCAATAGCAGATGTTTAGACACTGAATGCTGTGGTAGATCAGTCCCAGCTTTCTTACGAGCCTCAGTCGTCAAAGATCCAGCCAAACCCCACAGGTTAAAGATAACAAATGCGCCCGCACTTCGTTTTGTGCTTGGGCACTTAGCATATGCAATTTTCAGTGCACTGCGTACGTGTCTGAGTTTAAAAGGAATGGTATTTTACACTTTAACACTGTTTTTTCCACTGAAGTCCATTTACAGTGTCAGCCAAGGTTGCTCAAGCCAAAATCAAATTTCACATTACTGTTTTTACCCTCTGTCTTGACGCTTTTAATTAAGCAGCCTGTTTTTTGTTTCTGTGCCTTTTAAGTATTCTGTATGTAAATGTTATAATTACTAACCCAAGGGTGTCCGTAAATTTTGTAAATGTTCCCAATCGTCTCAGTTTAGCTGGCATACAACCCTCCAAAGCGTGCTGATGGAAACTCATTCATCCAGGTTTTTTGGAGCCAATCACGTGAGCTGTAAACGCCATGTGGCCAAACACCCCGAAAGCTGCAAAATGAAGTCGTGAGGGCGCCGATGGCACAAATAAAACACACACAGTCCCAAACCCTTGCAACTTGCAACTGTCCATTACATACTTTTAAAAAGCTTGTCAAAAAACATCTACTATCATATAATGAGTCATTCGCTGTTTTGCGTTTTGTGTACATACATGACAACCTTTGAATCACTGCTGATGGAGTTTTGACTAGGGCTGTGTGATTGTTAATAAACATTTTAATCGCAATAACAATTACAGATGCCACAATTACATAATCATTCAAAGTGGTAATCTTTCAAAATTTCATGTTATTTTGTGTTCTTCTCGTGTTATCTTAAGGGTTTTTGCGTTGTTTTAATTGTAGTTTTAGTATAGGATTATAATACTATGCATATTTTTTTTATTTAAAGAAGAAACCAATCTGATGTATAGTTCACATTTTAGGCTTAAAAGCAATATATTTTCCAGTAGTTTTTAGCTTATTTCCATCTAAAAATATGTTATGCGGTTACCTCAAGCAATGGCTTAAACATCATTCATTGATAATTGGGCTGATAAATAATGATCAACAATTATTTAAAAAATGTAATAAATAATCGAACAATTTCAAGGGAATAATCAACAATTATTATTTTTCTCATAATTGTGCTAAATTTAACGATAAATGACTAAAAATGCTACAGTAGAAACTTTAAATTGGTTAGCAGTAAGTTTTATTTTTATATAGGTATATTTTATGTGTATAAAAGTACACAAAAAGTACACATATATATATATATATATATATATATATATATATATATATATATATATATATATATATATATGTTTTTCATACTAGGGTTGTTTGTTCCATCTAATGTTATTAAATTAATGTTTAATTGCATTATTTCAGTTTCATTCATTTCATTTTCATTCATTTCATTTTAGCTATGCACCTTCTATATATCTTACTAGTTAAAAGCTGCTTTTGGTTAGCTTTGGTTCATCATGTGACTTTCTTTTCAACACCTGCTTTTGTTAGTTGTCAGTTTATTAAAATGGCGCAAAACAGATTTCAGTACTTCAATAGGATTGGTATATTAACATTATATCAGTTAAATGTAAATACGGTTAACTTGAATGTTGCTACCATATTTTCTACGGCGTGATTGCTGCAGCTAACTTCAAACCAGGTGTACTCCACACTAAGGTTGACCTAAATACTGAATAAGCATTAAAATAATATATAGGGTGTCGTGTCTAAATGAGGTTGTGTCAATAGAACCGTGAATATTTCTGAAGAAGCCATTATTGCAGCTTAGTTTCCAAAAATGGAAAATCCAGTTTTCCATGATTTGACCCTTTTAACATTCATGTGTGTACTTTTATAAGCCGTGAGTAGAAACCCTCTCTTTTAAACATAGGCAATCATGTATTCTGGCTCTCTGAGCGTAGAGTCTGTGGCAGAGATCTGCTTTCCTCATTTACCACGGTTGGGAAAGATTAGCACATGGGTCTGGGCTGGTTTTAAAGCGCCATCATTGTCTCCATGTAGACTGAGATGCTCGTGCCAAAGCCTCCAACCAGACAACCAGCCGTCCCTCTCTTCTACTTGTTGCCTTGGAGACCAGTAAAAACCACAGGTGCATGTCCGCTCCTCCACTGTCTCCTGTAGAGAGAGGTCTTGCGGCTCTGGCAGGCAGGTGAGCCGCAGCCGTCCCCCGGATGGCGCGCCGGAGCTGGTGAATGATGTACGTCAGTCTGTGATGTTGTTTTGCAGGCGTGTTGATGGCTAATTGAGGGCAGATGGAAGACTGGTGGGGGAAGTTATGAATGAAGTCATGGGGAGTGTATTTGAATTACCCTGCACCCCGGGTGGAAACGGCACGCTGGGCCAATGGTTCCTCCAGCAGTGTGAAAAACACAAACACACACACACACACACACACACAGATACATGAAATAAAGTTGCTTCCCCCAACCGTTTGGCAATTGCCAGCTTGTCGGCCCGTCTAATCAAACCTTCCCCTTAATTGCCTTGTGTAGTGTGTCGGTAAACACTGCTGATCATTGCTATAGCGGCTGTTCTGTAACTACGATAATATCAGAGTGCTTTCATCATCCCGTCTCACTTATTTTTGTGCTTAATACGAGAGCCGAGATCAAAGCGGCACGGGTTGAATTTCATGCCTTGTGTGAGTTGTGTTTTTTGGTAAAGTGAAATGTGGCTCTGGAAGCCCCTGATGGAGGGCAGACAGCTTAATTAGGTGGAGAACGGCTTCTTTGATCTAAAAATATATGCCAGTGTTGCCTTTTGAGGCAGTTTTAAAGGTGCCTCTGTATTCTCTAGACAACAAGGGTCTCGAGTGCTGGGTCTAATCCTCCTCCCCGCTTTTCCTCAATACTTCGCAAAAATGTACTCTCTGATAATGTACCGTTTATTTCAATGGGAACTTTGAAGGTTCTTGAGAGCATCAGGCTGAAGTGAATTCTGTTTCAAATGCGTTTAGATTAGTCTCTTTTAACTCTTGAGACCTGCAGACTTTAAACTGGAAGTGGTGCTAACCCTCCTTGCAAGTAATTCTGAACACCTCAGTTTGATTTTTTTGGGTTAGAGTTAGGGTTAGAGCTAAATTCAGCAGGACACTGCCCCCACCGGACAGCATTTGAAAAGCCCTGGGCCCGTAATCTTAAAAGATTCGAAAAATCCTCTCAAAGAAGTCTTAGCTAAAAAGTGATTCAAGACCAATACGGGAGCAACTCTAAGCGAGGAAAAGACAAAAACTTTTATCTTTAGTGAGGAGGTGGGGCTGACCCCCGTTGCTAGCTATAATACAGTTTTTTTTTTTCTGTGATTGTTTGGTTGTCCGAGAAGAGAACGCTTTTAAGAGTAGGGTCTATTATAAGTCTTTGCTTTGAAATGTGAAATTTGAAATCTTTTCTTTCTCTCTCTCTCTCTCTCTCTCTTTTCTCTCTCTCACTCACTCACTCACTCAATCTCACACACACACAGAGACATACTTAACATATTTTTAATAGGAAATAACAGTAACGTTTCTGAAAGTGCTGTAATTGTTTGGGTGGTCACTTTTCTCATAGAAGGTCGTGACAGACACAAATCATCGCTGCTGCATTGCTGCCTGTTTAACTTATTTCATTGCTTCCATTTCTGTTCTGTGTCGGAGAAATAAGCGTGTCTTTAAATCACTGTCGTGTATGGTGTGCAACACATTTCTTCTCTTTCTTCATGTTTGTCCATTTTTCTCCACCACTTTAAGCGTCTTAAAAGTTCTTGTCTGTGCTCCTTATTTCGGACCCAAAGACCTCTTTTAAGGGTTAAGATGCTTTAAGATGACTTTTCTAGGATCTTTTCTTTTAAAAGAGGAAATGCCCACATTTCTAAGATTTTACAGTTGTTATTCTTTCTTAGGCTATTTGTTCCTATTTAATTTGTCTGCATTAATAGAAGTAGTTTCCAATCCTGGAGACCCCACAGCGCTGCACGTTTCCCATCAGCTCATTAGGAAAGAGCTATGTGAACTAAAATGATACATGCAAAATGTGCATTGCTATGGGTCCCAAGAATCGAAAAAGCAGACCGATCCGGATCCTGATGGGTCACATTTCTAAGACTTCAGATCTAACCGTGCTTCAGCAGACCTGGCAGTTGTTTTCAGGTAACCCTGAACATCTTGATTAGCTGGTTCAGGTGTGTTTGATTAGGGTTGGAGTTAAACTTTGTAGGATGGTAGCTAATATCATAAAATAATAATAGTTTAATTTTAAAGCACAGCCTCCAAAGCACCTGGAATTCATTATTATCACCTGCCATGGTTGTATCACATCAGTACTTTGTCTTTTTTGTATTTCAGAGCATAGGAAAGGGTTCTCTCTGGTCTATTGATCCTGACTACAGACACAATCTGATCCAGGCGCTGAAGAAGACTCCATATCATCCGTATTCCCCTCGGCTTCCAAAACCTTCTACCTCCCCGTCTGCCTCTCCTCAGCAATACCACAGGTAACGCCTCAATTTGTCACTAAGGGTTTTTTTTGCCGTCCATTTCTTGTTCCTCTCTTTTCTTTTCCTCTGCACCTTCCAGCTATTTGATTTTTTCCCTCTTAGTTGGTTTGTTTTCTTCTGTTATTTTCATTCACACTTTCCATATTGAAGGCCTTAAAAATCCTAGTCCAGACTTTTCCGTTTCTAAATAAAGAGCATGAGCACAAAAACCAGCGCGTCTTAGTGTGGAATAACAAAATGTGACCGAGAGGATGTTAAACTCTACCATGACATGAATCGTTTTGACCGTAAAAGAGCTTTGGATTAAATAAATCTTCTCTTTATCTTTAAGAAAGAGAAAGATAGGAAGACCAAAGGCAAAAAGATCGCATACAAGCTTTTTTTTTTTCCTGACCTCTCTTATGACCTTCCTGTGAAGAACACATTGATTCGGTGTGTGCGGGTTTGGGGTCAGTTCCTCACTCATTCTTGAACACTTGTCAGCAACCGGACATGGTCCTCTGGGGAATCTGTGGGATGTAAAGAAACGAAACATGCTCGCCCTTCCTGAATCGTTTCTTCTCCTCTGCTGTTGCTGTGACGACCAGAGTACCTCCATGGCAACACATGCATAAGACAGGTGGAACAGTAGCACAAAGCTATTTGTCTGGCAAAAGAAGAAAAAAAAAAAACAGGGATAGGACAGACAGTTAGTGCTAAGAAATACATTATAGGCTTAGCAACACTAAACTCCATAGCAACAGAAGATGTCGTGTCTGTTTTCTTGCTTTTTACTTGTTTTTTTTTTTCCCCCACTTCCACTTGTGGGATGAAGGAGCTGCTCTCAGTAGTTTGTGGTCCCTTGTTCTCTTTGGGGAAATGAAAGCCGGTTACTGTGTAAACAGTTGTACAGTCAATTATACAGTGTTGTTCTGTTTACAAACACACAACTTTTCGCTTTTGTTCTGTAAGTGGCTTTTTTTCATCAGCTGAAGAGTCTTGGAGGCAGACAAGTTAGCAGGGTTGAGCCTAGTTAGTACGTGGATGGTGGACTTCCTGGGAGAACTAGGTTGCTGCTGGAAGAGGTGCTGTGTTGAGGCCAGCAGGGGGTGATTACCTTGTGGTCAGTGTGGAGCTATATAAATGCATCCATGTATCTTTTACTTGCCCGATTTGGCAGATTTCTTTAAAGATGCCGTAGAATGCATTGATTTTAAATTGTCTTTTAAATTGTTCTCTGATGTCTGCTTAAAGTTTATGTGGCGTAATTAAGGGCAAAAAAAATGTACATGTGCATTATAGCCCTAGGTTTAGTCCGTTTTTACCGTATTTGAAGGGTCCCGAATAATAATGTTGAGCTCTGTTCTGATTGGCTGTTTAACAGTGCAGCTAATTTCAATAGCTCACATAACAGGAAAGAAACACAGGAGGGATCCACTTCACGTCACGCTCTGTGTTACGTTTTCGATTCACCTATTTTTCAGTGGTCTTTTTTTTTATTTACACAAGAAGGATGAAACATTGGTGTTTGAGGTTCACAGTACGTCATTTCCATGTACAGAACTGTTTTTTACAATTTTAGATTCTATTGCACCTTTAATATTTCTCACAGACCTTTAGGCTATGAGTCAAATAGACCCAGTGAGTTTCATTCTGATTGACCTAGATCGTCTAATAGGTGCTCAAACTTCTTGGCCTTTGGCTGCCGTGTTTTCATATATGCAAATGTCCTTAAAGACACTTGTGAAATTTTGGTCCAAAACTGTGCGTACCAATTTTCGTGATGATAGGACAAATGGTTGCGTATTTGTAACTATTTTTGATTTTTCCTCCACAATTTTTCCCCGTGTGATGTGATTCAGCTACGTTATGAGTCGTTTTTTTTTTTTTTTTTTTTTTTTTGTTCACCCTCTGGGGAACCTTTCTGCTGTGGTTTGGTTCTGATTTGGCAAAAGTGCTAGGACAAATTGGAAAAATTAAGGTTTTTGAAAAACCCAAAATACCCGAGAAGTTCACATCTTCACGTTTCTGCGGCTTACGGTTTGGTTTGCCCATACGGTTGTACGTGAAGATCGCTGATCCTTCGCTATTAAAACTGTTACAAAGGGTTTCAAAACGATGCACTTTAACCCATTCATTTGCATTTGGATTGTGTAAGATAAGATCAATAACATGCATTTACAAAAGATTTCATGACGACTTCAAGTGTGTGTTGTAATGAGTGGCTGTTTTATATACACTGGCCTTCTACAGCATTTATTATGCAATTACAGCTGCTTATACGGAGTTAAAAAATTACACATTTTGAAACAGTGGGGTGCGTTTTACAACGTTAGAATAATGAGATAAGATAAATGTGATGCCAGTCTGCTCATCTGTAAACCTCAACAGCCCCAACTGTTCATATCGCTTAAAAAAACGTGATGCTCGCTGTCGGTTTGAGGATCTGATTTCAGGACTAAAAGAGTGAGTCAATCTGAGTTAAAGGATTATATCGATTGTTATTGGAAGAACAAGCCATTTGGATCCATTGCTATGGACAGTCTATAATGAGCAATCATGGTAAATAATGGGATTTCCGAGCCTCGCCAGAAAGTCTGTACTGGTTCAGTTAGGTACCTCTCAGTCTCCAGTTTGCATTCCACACCATGATCTCATATATTTAGTTTCCTCCCCTGCTTTGACTAGGATTTCAGAAGTTCATAAAATATTGTTTTTTCTTTGCGATTTTATCACTCAATGCTTTTCACAGTGTCTGGATTTTATCTCTCATTCTGGCTCTGTTTTTAACCCTCAGTCCTCCACTATGGCCAGGAAGTCCACTCTTCAGAAAGAATGGAGGAGTGCTCTTACAAGGTAAAAGCCCTAAAGCCCTGTATGTCTTCCATTCTGTTTCTTAAAGACTCAGTTATGTCAAATGTTTTGTGGGTTTAAATAGCTGTTTGCTAGCTGTGAAACCATCCGTATTCTAGTTTATTTTTTAAAGACTGCATTTAGTTAGTCAAAAATATAATGAAAATAGTAATTGAAAAAACAAATACATAATTAATACAGTAATTTTAAAATGCATTGTATTTAAACCTGGATTTTCTGCTAATACAACATTTATTTTTTCCAGTTTGGAAATAATTTGTGCTGCTTATTTTTTGTGGAAACCATGATGCAGGATTTTTTTTAATGAATAAAAGGTTTTAAATAACAACATTTATTTGAAATAGAACTTTAAAAATATATAAAAACAATAAATATAAATAAAAAAATTAAATAAAATTAATACACTTTTTTTTGTTTAATTGATAAGTACAAAATTTTAAAAGTACAAAAGATGTCACTGGGACGGTACCTTTTCAAAAGCTTCACTTTTGTACCTATTGTGTTCAAATATGTACACGTTAGTACTAATACGTACCTTTTTAGGTACCAGAATGAATCATTTAGGTACAAACATGTACCTTTTGAAAAGGCACTGCGACAGCTTTTGTACTTTTTATTGCTGAGATTTTACCACCTATCACCTTTCAGCAATTAAAAATCACAATGACACAATGAGACCTCCAGTAAGTCCCACTCAAACTTCCGGTTCCGATAGGAAATATGTCAAAACAGGAAAGAAAACTGTGTCCGTCAAGAGATTTCATGCCCCCTGTAAAAGCACCTTGCAAAGAGATCCTTGACTTCGATTTATAAAAAACCCCTCTTTATCGCACAAATAGCTGCATTGCGCCTGGGGATTACCTTGGTAATATCTTGGGAATCATTCATTCTTTCTTTTTTTTTTTTTCCTATTTCCCACAACTGCTCCTTCATCTCTCTCTCTTTCCGTCCATCTGTTTGTCTCTCTCTCTCTCGCTCCCTGTTGGTGTCCCGGCCGTTTAAATGTCCATTCGATTCCAATCAGGGCGCTCTCTTTCCACTCCACCGCAAGCAGCTAAATGGAAGGAAATGGATACATTATCTGTCTGTAGAGGCTCCTCTCTCCTTCTCGTCTGCTCTTGATAATGGAATAATGGAGGCAGAGCTGCCTGTGAAAAGTGTCTGAGCAGGGCTATTGGCGTTTGAGTGATGTGAATGTCTTGATGGCTGTCTACATAAAAGCAAAGAGCTCTCTCTGTGTGTGTGTGTGTGTGTGTGTGTCAACTGCTCGGCCGGACAGTCTTAGCTCAAGGCCGCTTCACTTAAGCTTGCTACTAGCTTACAGTTTGTGACTGGCTGGACACCTGTGAAGGCTGTCTAGTGTCCTTTCTCCGCGGCTCTTAAAGCGATAGTTCACTCAAAATGAAACTTCTGTCATAATTTCTTCGCTCTCGGGAGATTCACTTTCTATTTTTTTTTGCCTGCTGTGAAACCAGCAGCGGTGGATTGAATACCGTTATTGAGCTTTCAGCAAATCAGTTGAGCGGACGTAATGTCAGCCGGTTAATGTTTATGATGAAATGTTTTATTTTGTGTCCATCTTACTTTTCACCTTCATGTTCCAAATACTAACGACTTTCTGTTTTTGAGACGTTGAGCAGAATGTTCAAGCTGCTCTTTTCCATGCAGAAAGGCGACAAAAAGCAACATGAAAGCAATTTATATGACTTGTGTAACACACTTCATGTGTTCTGAAGTCATTCGGTAGCTTTGGTTGAGGAACTAATGACAGGATTTTCATTTTGAGTGAGTTTTTCCCGTGAGGTGGACAAGATGTTTCTCGGGGTGATCTTTTAGGGCAGTGGTCCTCAATTACGGCACCAGGAACCAAAAGAGGGAATCAGCACAAGAGCCCCAAAAGACAGCTTAAGTTGGTTTTGAAATCAGCTCAAATTAACCTAAAAACAGCTGAAAATCTAAGCTTTGTAAACCGACATATTTTAAAACATTTTTAAATGTTTTTTTTTTCTATTTTTTAATTTAAAATTCCCTAATTTATCCATGTTTTTAAGACTTGAAAATGATAGAATTGCAAAAATAGTTAATAATTTTTAATTAATATACATTTGAATAGTCTCTAAAACATTATATTAGGTAGAAATTGCTTTTTAAATTATTTGTAAATTAAAATTATACTTTATATTTCAACAAATGATATTTATTCCCAGAAATAACAGAATATAATTGTTATATATATAATTGTATTTATAATAAACAGGCCTCTCTGTAAACAAACCAGCAAACCATTTTGAAAGGAGCTCTGTCATTACCTTGAGGTGTCTTATCCTTCGTGGGGGGGGTTTGAGCATAATTGTCCCGGACGGTGACCGGCCTTGACATCAAAAAGGTTGAGAACCGCTGTTTTTCAGTCCTAAGCATTTCTTATATTTATCAGTAATGTAGATGTTGTATGAGTGTCAAAGACGTTAAGATGTCCACATCAAAACAATTTCACAAAGTGATGTCCAGAGAAAGCACTTCAAATGCAAGTCTGTACTTGTAAGGTTTTGGAAAATAAAATGTCAAAATTTGGTTGCAATAATGCCACATTGTGCACAGTGAAACACAATATTTATGTAAAAATTCAAGCATGTTTATACATGGACATATTAAAATACATAAAATAATTTAAAAAAAATGTGTTTTTAAATGACAAAAAAATCCTTCTAACAAATGGGTAAAACCTAGGAAAGTAAAACAATTATTTTATTTAAATGTAAAATTACAACTAATTAGTATTTGGGGTGAAATTAATTCATGTTTTAATGAGTCATACTTTTTTTGGAAACAACAGTGTTACACTGAATGACATTTTAGTGAGTAAATTTAGTAAATCTGGGAAAAATTGTGTGATTTTATTTTATTTTTGGCTCAGAAAAACCAAAAACGTTGTAATAAAACATTTCAACCACACATTTAAAGCAGTACTACACTTATTTATTTATTAAACCCTTTTTTCGTCTTTTGATCCGTGAGCAAAACCAATCTAAAACCTAACCTGCCTGTCCTCCGGTCGAATGTGAGCGGTGTAATCCGGTGCAGTATGTTTCCTGGCGTGTGTTGTGACTGGGCTTTGTTTTCCACAGTTCCACAGAGAGTGATACAGCACAGCTCACGTGTGGCCGCTCAGGGGCTCTTTCCGGTTATCAGACCCCTTCCTCTGAGTCCCGTGAGCAAGAGGACCACAGCCGTGAGGTTAGTATGTCCTCCTCCATCGGTGTTGTAGTGCTTAACCGTTCAAGTCGTTTGTGGTAATTGGAAAAAAGTGAAATAAAATTAAAACGTAAATATTAAAAAAACTTCAATGTTGGCAGCTACCTGAAGTGAATGAAGTACAGACATTTACTAAATGAAGCGATGAAACTAAAACTGAAGCTAAATAGAAATGTTAGCAATAATAAAAATGGCAAAAGCAGTAAAAAGAAACCGTATTATATAATATTATGAGTTACTATAGTAGTGTAGAAATAATACCTTACTTGGTTTTTATGGCAAACAAATAATCATGTTGTATATTATTTTATTAATGTCATTGGAAAGCTATTGTTATGATGGGACGGTATTTGGCCGAGATGCAACTATTAGAAAAAACTAAAAATTGTCTGTAAAGTTCAAAAATTACATTTTGATATATTCACTGTAGGAAATTTACAAACCGTCTTCATGCAACATGATTTTTAATTAATAATATGATATTTAATATTAATATATTAAAAAAATTGCCATAAAAAGAGATATAAATAGCAAATATATATACACAAACACATTTACATATATACAAACACACACACATTTATATATACATTTATATTATAATATATATATATATATATATATATATATATATATATATATATATATATATATATATATATATATATATATATATATATATATATATATATATATATATATATATATATAATGCACACCCTGTAAAGAGATCCTGAACACAGGTCACGTCCTATTGGATAACAGCGTGTGTTTAGCTGGAATATGTTTAGTAATGATTCGCCTCTCTCTGTCTGCCAAAACAGATCCGCCCTGGGCGACTATCTGACCCGGGGTAAGAACAGCCTGCGCAGTGACTCTCCTCCACCCAGCGATGATCAGCAGGAGGACCACACATACAGCAGCTCGCAGTCCCTAAACGCGAAGGGGGACGTTTCTTCCTCCCTCTCCTCCTGCTCCACTCAGGGTTCCCTCTCTGCCTACAGCCCCGGCCAGGAGGTGACGCTCACTGAGGTCAAGGAGGAGCAGAAAGACTTTCCGCTGGACGCCACGCCACCTCCTTCCCAGCTGCTCCAGCGCAGAAGACTGCTGTGGACCAAAGGTCACCTACGGACCCCCGGCGACATGCTTCCCCTGAAGAAGAGACGGGCCGAAAAGCTGCTGGTCAAAGAGGAGGAAGACGAGGAGATGAAGGAGGCGGCGGGGTCGTTGCTTCACCTGGCCGGCGTGCGCACCGGCGTCAATAAAAACGCTCTGCGTACGTGTAAGAAGGAGCCGAAAGAGGAAGCCAATGATTAGCAATGAACGAAAAAAAAAATCCCGTTCACACAGATCTAAATACTTCTGTTCCAGGATATCAGGTGAATTCTAGTCAGTCGTTGCAATATCAATAAAATCACTGTTGTCCCTGTCAGATTTGATTTCCAGGGTGAAAGATTCTCATGTTCATGTTGTTTTGTGTGAGAGAGAGTGTGTGTGTGTGTGTGTGTGTGTGCGCGCGCGTCTGTGAGAGAAGAGGGGAAAAAAGCCATAGTAAAAATTTGGGTCATTCGAGTGGAAAAAATGTTTTTCTTTTAATTCATCAAGCCTACCGAACAATTCAAATGAATTATGTTGTAGCAATCCTTCTAGTTCACATCAGAAAGCTGAATGGAGAGATTTTCTTTTATGCTGCTCTCAAGTGTGCCAAAGATATGAAACCCGTTGATGAAAGTGCAGCTAATCCATGCACACTTAGTAAGACCAGGAACAGTTTGAAAGGTAGTGATACCAACCTATATTACACAAAAAAAAAGATTAAATCTGATGAATATCTGGGTCAATGACATGACTCTCAGTTGTCTTGGTCTGGCTTTATTTATTAATTTAAAAACGCAATTTATGCATGCAGCGATTTAATGTATGGAGTTAAAATGTCATTAAAAGTAGTATGGCATTCCATTTTATTCCTTTTAAAAAATAACTGCATTTAATTAATATTATAATAATACTTTAAAGCAAATTAGATTTGGTCTGATAAATCAAAGTAATGTCAAAACATAAATAAAAATAGGATGCTTGCAAACTCTTATGATCGTCTTTAATTCTTAAAATATCAGATTGTTTGCCCATTTATGACGTTTTTTCAATTACAAACCCCTAATTAGACACTTTTTTTTCTTTTTTTAATGGTTAATATATTTAAGGTGTAAAGAAAATATATTCTTTGTGCAATTACCAGTGACACCACGTGACAGAAGTCATTAAAGTGACTCGCATATAACTTTTGTTACATGTCATTGACCCATTTATTTATTAAGCAGCAAATGTTTCGTATAAAATGGCCTGTGTCCAGTGGATACCAGACGTAAAGGTCAAATGCAATATGCCAATTCTCTCTTAAACGCCTGGTGTTTAAAACATTTCTGGTGTTAGTTCTTATTTGAAGCACACTAAAACTAATCTTTTATGAAGCAATGTCACAAATGCCTATTGTGTTGCCAAACTGTTGGTGTTTTTTAAAATTCCTTTTTTTGATTTTTTTTTTTTTTTTTTTTTTTTTTTAATCTTCATCACAATCCAAGCAATTTGTCCTGTCAGGATAACACTGTAAAAAGTCCCTTTTTTTTCCCACAGAAGGCAGTTTTTGCCTGTTTTTTCGGTTATATTGCATGGGTGCTTGTACATAAGAAAGAAGTATTTTCTTTTCTAAATGAAAGATCATGTAAGATAGATATTTAGCATGAGGCATGGCTTATTTTCTTACAACAAAACAGAGAGAGGCGTCTCTTAAAGCGTAGGTTTCTTTCTTTACTCTTTATTATTATAAATTGTTTTTTTTTAAAGTTGTGTCTCTCTTCTGCGGCAGACAACTCTTCCAAAGGAAGAGACTTCACGGAAACCCATTAATGAACAGATCTGCCTTGTATTGAATATCAGGTGAAACTGATTTTGCCTTTTTCGTGGTCCTCGGTTTGGTGGTCCTTTTTCAATTCATTGATGTAAGTGTTCAAACGTTGTTAATAATCAGTGTTGGATGACCTATCACTCTGTACACCCTTTAAGGTTGTGCCTGCCTTTAGTTCATGTGCTTGGATGTCTGTTCTTATTTTTTCTTTCTTTTTTTTTGTAACGGTTCGATACTCTGTCATTTTTCATTGTGCGATCTGCAGCATTGATATCACAAATTGTACTGAAATAGTTTGACAAGGAATTAGAATTGGCTTTAGAATAATCCCTTATTAGCGCGAAACTTCTCGGTCGACCTTGGCTTGTCTGTTTCCTTTAGTTTTTGCTTCCAACTCACATAAACTTGAACTTCATCTGTGAATCTGAATGTCCCACGTGTGCAAGGGGGGCCCTGCAGAGAAATAGTTCACCGCAAAAAAAATGTAGATGAGTTCGTTTGTTCATCTGAACAGGTTTAGAGAAATGCGTCACACGCCGATAGAGCCTCTGCAGTGAATGGGTGCCGTCGGAATGAGAGTCCAAACAACCGATGAAAACATCACAATAATCCACATGGATCTTTGGCAAAAGCGAATTGAAACATCCCTACAAAGTTTTGAATCTGAAAGTGCGCCATTTATACAGTGTATACAGTTGACTCTGAATCATTGAGATGTGTCGTTTTTAAAGTGAATCCCAAGCCGTCAAAAGTGATTTATGAGCATATTACCCGCCCCCACTTGTTGATCTTTTCACGTTGGTCCTAATTAAAATACATAGTCATTATTTGTCACTAGGTTACGCTTTTGGAGCGTTAAAAGCTCACAAACACTGCTTTAAATGTAACCAATGAATCATTGAACGAATCGTTCGGAAGTCGTTGAACAAATAAGGTAAAAAAAAAATGCATATTGTAAATAAATGCATAAGAAAATGAAAGTGCTTTTTCCTTGCGTGCATTTCGACCTGTCGTTGGCGACTCCCAAAACTAAAATATGAACTTTTCATAACCCCCAATAGGGGCAGCTTAAGGCGTTTTGGCTTTAAATAACTGTGCATATGTCTCTCCTGATTCAGACGAGACGACTTTTTCCACCGGTGAAGGCAACATTATGGATAGAGGCTTTTCTGAAAAGAACAGACATGCAGATTTTCACTTTACAAGACAGACTGGGCTCATGTTTTGGATGATTATGTATCAGCTGTTAAGACGCTCGTTCCGACGGCACCCATTCACTTCAGAGGATCCGTCAGTGAGCAGGTGACGAAATGCTACATTTTTCCAAATCTTTTCGGATGAAACTCATTTATATCTTGGATAGCCTAAGGGTGAGTAAATTGTCAGTGAATCGTCTTTTTTTTTGGTGAACTGTTGCTTTAATGCTGTCTTGAAAGCTGCTAGCGGACATCTGTCGGCATCGTACATATTATTGTCTACGCAGCATCCATCACGACGTTTACACTCCGCTTCCGCTTCATGTGCGAGTCGCTTTCTGAATGTTTTCTTCAAACATTTTGAAACAGTTCAGCTCGATTCTTCAGCACTTTTTAATAGGAAGGTTTGTCCTCGGCAGGGGGTGTAGCGATGGAGCGGCCCTGTAAGTGCGAGGACGACGTCAAAGAAGACGGCCCTGCTTTATTTGATCCGCATATAGGCAATAAGCTGCTGCTATGCTGTTTCGCTTTCAATTCATTCCGGGTCCCATAATATGCCATTTTGTTTTGTGTACCAAAAACGGCTGATTTTTAATTGCTAAGATTCGTACAGATCCATGTAAGACAAAAGGGGGAGAACAATATGCATGAATTATTTATTGGAAAACTCTCACTGCCTCTGAAATTATGTGTGAAATAATATAAGGGTTTTGTCGATGTTGTTGATGTTGTTTGTTTCTGCCAAATATTGTTTTCGTCCTTGTACTAAGTCACTAGTGGTCTGGTATGATTTTTTTAGAGCACAATGGAATCACGATGACTATGTATTTGACCAGGTCTATTTTCAATACACTCAGATGCCAATGCTGTACGAGTATAAAGCTGTCTATTTCCTTGGTGTGCAATCATATTGCCAAAGAACAAGATCAAACTATTTCATCAATACATGTAAATAACCACATTGTCTATATGACAATAAATGTCACATCATGTTGTTACTTTTCCACATATTTCTCCTGAAACTAAAAATAATGTTTATGTAATGTATTGTCTTCCAGTTGCAATAATAAAAATATCAGAGTTTTAAATGACAAGTCGTTTTCATTTATTTATTTTCAGTAGTAATGCAGTTGATGCGGTTTAAGACTCTATTCCTGCCAAGAGGCAATGTTTAATTAATTTATTATTTTTATTTTATGCAGTATTTATTTTTCTTTTTTATTTAAAATTACAATGTTAATGGAAAGTTATCTATATATATATATATGTATATATATATATGTTTTATGTATATATTTATATAAATTATATATATATATATATATATATATATATATATATATATATATATATATATATATATATATATATATATATATATATGTATATATATGTATGTGTGTGTGTGTGTGTGTGTGTATGTGTAATTTTAAATAAAACCATAGTCAACTTTCCATATATATATATATATATATATATATATATATATATATATATATATATATATATATATATATATTTGTAATCTAATGGGAACATTAATAAAATTATTTTATATTTTTACAACCTCTTTTGTGAGCTGATATACACTGTAAAAAAAAATCTGTAGTTTGCCAGCTGTGGTTACTAGAATGATTATATAACTTTACAATTTTACAGTATAAAACTTTATAAACAATTTGAATGTAAACTAGTAAATTCATCAATGCACATTGCTATTAAAATCTGCTTTGTACCTTTAACATACTGACAGCAACCATAATAATAATGCTAAAAGAAAACATGAAGAATTAAAGATCACAAGTAGCTTCGCAGAAGTGTATACCAATACATAGAGTCATTCATGTACTCATGTTAACACACACGACACTTAACTAATGCAATAAACACTCATTAAACAACAGAAGATGTAACATGCAGCCCACGTGTACATAAATAATAACAAAAACTATTTAAAAAAACATGAATATCTAATTCTTTTAAATGTGGAGCGTTGCACATTGTACATTGATTTGTTCTAACTCTAAAAACTGTACAATAAACAACATTTTACTGTAAAATTAACATTCATTTTACATTTAATTCTGCTTAGATGTTTACGGTTTTCCCCTGTGTATAGTACAGGAATTTACTGTTAACCTCTTAACAGTTTTTAACCGTAGCATTTTTAAAACTACACTTACTTACGGTGTATATCATCACCTCTATATAAACCATTTAATATATGAGATGTCCTCACTGTGTGTGTGTGTGATTTGTCTGGTTTAACTGCAGTCTTGACTGATTTATCCCACGTTAAAAGTGTCTTGATTGCTCTGAGTTTGGGTGTGGCTAATGGGACTCAATGCAACTGGAGCTTTATTCATAATTAAAGGCAATACAGGCTTAATCAGCAGCCACCAGCTCCCTGTGCTCACTGGAGCCCGTCTCTGTTGCTATGCAACTCCAGGAGCCATAAGCAAGCAATCTGTGCTCGATACATTTTATTAGTCTTTGTGTCGAGTCTTTATGAGTAAAACATTGCTGGTGTATTCTGTGCCTTTAATACTTTTTCCTGCTTGAAAGACAGGCCGAAAAATTCACAGCAACAAAAGAAATCTTACAGAGAACATAGAGAGTGTCTCATTTCAGATTAAGTAAAGTGAAAGCGAGGGAATTTCATTTAAACACAATTTAGCACTGAATCGCTCGTTCACCAGTAGATCTTCTGCAGTGAATGGGTGCCGTCAGAATGAGAGTCCAAACAGCTGAGAAAAACATCCACAAGTGATCCACATCAGTTCAAGTCTTGTGAGAATGTGAAAATGAAAGAAACTTCATGGAGAAGCTTTTTAACTTCTATCCATAATTTTCTCCATATTATATATAATTAGGGTCTCGTCTGAAATCTGCATTGTTCATGCACAGCATTCAAGCAAAAACAGGCACATATGTACACACACACACACACACACAAAAATCATCATAATTTATTTATACACACATTGTTTGGGTTTGATCCGTTTGCATGTCTTAAATGAACCACTAAAACACTACATTAAAGTTTACTCCAATGCACTTCGTGATAGTGACATTTTGTTGGCAGGCTACTGGTGAGCATGAACTCTAGATTTCTATTTATCCTCTAAAACCAAATTTACGATCAAGTGGCACAGAGGCTTCACCAGACGTGTCGTTTAATTTATGCTTTCAGTGCTTCTCAGAGGAGGCATAAATGCATAGCATAAACTGCCTTTGATAGCGAGCGCTGACGTGGGTCCAAGCTGCATAATTCAGTCTGGCATTGCATCTTTACACTGAATTTTGAGCAGGCAATGAAGCCTTAAAGGGTTAGTTCACCCAAAAAAATGAATTCTGACATTATTTACCCTCATGTCCTTCCAAACCCGTAGTTTATGCTGAGGTTAAAGTGTAAACAATGTAGAAAACATATCTGCGTGGAAAAGCATGCGCTGTTTACGTTCAGTGGACACTGTCCAAATTGTCGCCAGGATAAAACAGAGATGAACTGTACTTTTTCTCGTAGCTTCGTAAAATGAAGTTTGAACCTCCTTGCTATGTTTCCGGATCTTGTTCGTCTTAGCATCCTCGCTCTCTATGAAGGGCCAGAGAGCTCTCAGATTTCATCAAAAATATCCTAATGTGTGTTTCCTGAAGACGGACGAAGGTCTCACGGGTCTGGAACAACATGAGTGTGAGCAATTAATGACAGAACTTAAATGTGGGGGTGAATTCTCCCTTTAACTCCTGTGTGTAAAGACACTTTAACTCTGAGAAAGAGATCTGATTGAAGACAATCCACTCTGTAACTTTCTAGTGAACTTCTCGAAATACCTCAATCCCAAAAAGTTGAAACTCTTAGTTTTGCTATTCCTAATTCCTCTTTTTAAAGGCGCTGACTAAAAAAAAAACTAAAACAAAAGCACACGAATGTTTTAAATAAATCTTAAAGTATAAACCACTAGTTGTTTATGCAGTGGTCCACATCGCCCTCGTGTGCTAAAAAATGGTAACTCTTTTAGGCTTGTGTTTTCCAATGAAGCACTACTTATAATTTCTACATGTTAATTTAGCAATTTAAGCCGAAATAAAAGGATAACTTTACTGTGGTGACATGACTTTACACGACTCCTGAGAGTATAAATTCGGTTTAAAAGCATAAAGGTTTACGTGTTTTTGTAGTCTTGGGCATATATGGTAGGAGTAGTAATAATAGTAGTAGTGATTATATATAAAACGTGAGCGCTGGTCTTTATTAACTTGACAAACGTGAGTTTATCAGCCGGTTTCGGTTACCGCTTCAATGGCGAAGCGCTGATCCAGGATCTGCTGACTAACCGGGTCGCGTTCGCGGTAAGAGCGCGTCGAAATCTCGCGATACTCCGCACAGCGCCCGCTTGACCCTGCCCTGTGTCTCGCGCAGCTCCGTATATAAAGGCGGAGGACCGGAGAAGACGGACGGCTGGGGAGCAGCAGCCCTGGGACTGTGAATAAGACCGTAAACAGCTGTGTTTTTATTTCCAGAAACTTTAACCGACAACTTTTTAAGCGTTTTAGATGTTTCCGTGCTTTTTTTAAATGCTTTTCGGGGTTCTTGCTTGATACTCGCGGTGTGTTTTTCCCCTCACTGCGCTCATAATGGCGAGCTCGGCTAACTCGAACCAAGTGGTAAGGATCAGACAAACGGCACTCATACTCGAAATCACACACGTGTCCAAGCATTGTAGCTAGACGCAGCGCATTTTAACCAAACCCACACTTGGCATTTTCAATAATAAAACATCTTAGACACACGCACTCATCAAATCCGATCCATTTCAGCTCTTTGTAGGGAAGTGTGTGTGTGAGTGTATGCTGATAGGGAGAAAACGGTGGCTCTGATCCATTGCAGTAAGCTTTATTTTGTGTTGGGAAAAAGCGCATTAAAGTGTTAAACTAACACGGGCGTGCTTTACATTTGGCCGTGTAAAAAAAGGGGGGGAAAGCTGTTTGATGCGGAAAATAAAAAAAAAACATGTCGGCTCGCATTCTTCGCGTAACTCGATACACGACAGTGTTTTACTAAAGCACCCTTTTGAGTCCGAAATCGCGTCAAAACCAATACAATAGAGCTGCGTGTGTTTCAGGGGAGAGCCGTGTTGTTGTTTCGTCCTGCGTGTTGCAACGAAAGCCTTTCTGAGCTCCATCACATTCTCGATTTAACGAGTTGTTCACGACCCCCTTGTGTTACCGAATCCCATGCATATGAGCCCAAATATGACCCGATTTTCATAATAAAACCCGTTCACGGAAGCCCGTCAGTGCAGGCAAACGCTGTTTCATCATGGCTACCGTCGCCCTTCTCCGTCCGCGTCTCTCTCCGCCTCTGACCCTCCTTCTTTCCGCTGCCTGGTTTTATACAGCCATACCGGCGCTCTAATATAGTCTGCCCGGGATGGGAAGGTGCTACTCGGCGCTACGTCACCGGCTCTGCATATAAACACCAGACTGCGCTTTAAATAGTGAGCCGACGGACGGGACGCGACGCAGACCGCGAGCCCGCCGCCCGCTTTCCGTTTTGGCGAAACGGCGCGTTAGTGGCGCCATGGCGACGGGCTGAGAAAGCCGTTTGCGTTCTCATTCCGGATTTGCTGCGTCCGGAAGTGTGTGCGTTTCTCGAATGTCGTTTATTTTTTTGGGGTTCTGGCCGAGGTGCGTCGCCGCCGGGCGCCTGCTTTTGCCTCGAGCCACGTCCGGTTATCAAGAGATTCCGGTTTCTGTCGGACGGTTCGCTTTAAATCAACCGTTCGGTGCTTTTTTTTTTTTTTTTTTGCGTTGTTACGTCACCCCAGATGTTTCCTCAATGCCTGAAATGCGTTTGCTCCCTTAAAAACTCTTTACGACAGGCACACGCTTTGTTAACGGCTTTATAGGCCAGTTCAGTTAGTCGCAGACGCGTTTCCACTGAAGGAAAACATATCTACAATGTATGTGAAGCGGATCAAAATGTGTCCTAAAACCAAAATGTCTTTGGACAACTTTTCAAATGTTGTAAAAAAAACTATTAATAATCTATAGGTTATACAAATGCATTGTTTGCCTGGAAAATGTTCACGAGCCATCACCGTTTCTGCTATAACACCGTTATAATGACTTCTCATTGGTCAAATTCTCACTTCAAAGTAGTCTTGATCATTGTTTCTTGGCTCACGATGAATCTCATTGTCAAAACAAGTTTTGTTCGACACACCAGTGAGTTCTTCTGTCCAGTTTTTAAACAAATCCTATGTATTGGTGTTGTGGACCAATTTATAATATCGAACGGACGGTTGGTAATTAGGTGTTCGGAACCGTTTCATTTCGTTTGCTTTCGTTGTAGCCTAAACTGTACAGATTGGTGATGGAGGATGTCATCACTGAAGTCCGAGAGCTCTTCCTGGACGAGGGAGTGGATGAACAGGTCCTGATGGAGCTGAAAACGGTAACGTCTTTGAATAAACCGTCTCCTTGTGTGCCGCGTGCTGCTGTTCCTCAATGTCCCTCTGTTACCGAGCAGCTGTGGGAGAACAAGCTGATGCAGTCCAAGGCGGTGGAGGGCTTTCATACGGAGGAGCAGCAGGTCCTGCAGGCTCAACAGCAGCAAGCCCAACAGGCTCAGCAGACGCAGCCTCAGACCCAACCGCAGCAGGTCCTCCTGCCCCCGGCGCAGCAAGGTGAGGCCCGTTCCGCACGAGCACGTGTTCTCACAGATGAATTGGGTTCGGTAGTAAACTGTGTGTGTGTCTCGTCCCAGCTCCTCAGCAGCAGGTCATCGTTCAGGACGCTAAGATGATGCAGCAGATGAGTGCCACTGGAATGGTGAGTGTCCAGTTCCTCACGTTCACGTCTGGAGTATTAAAAGGTGAAACGGTTTTTGGTTTGGCTCGTGTGTCCCTGGGGTTTTTTTTAAAACTGGTTTGATTTGGTGTTTTGTCATTGTACTCTTCTACCTTATACTGTACAGTGCTTTGATGCAACCTGTGTTGTTAAAAGCGCTATATAAATAAAATTGATTGGTGCTGTTGCACCGTGTTGAAGGCTTGTAGTTCAGAGGTCACATTTTGTCTGCTGCTTTAAATGAGGTCTTAAGACGGGACTGAATCTGATTGGCTGCCGGTGTGTTTATTCTTCACGAGCGCAGTATCTGTTGATATTCGTTCCTGAGCGGGCACACAAATGTGAGCACAGGGGTTTGTTAATGTGAAACCTCAGTCTGTTTATTTAAAATATGAATTCAGTGTATCTGTTAATTGATAGTGCAGACGCACGGCTTTGTGTGGTATTAGTACCGAAGCGTGCGCCATATTAACGTTCGTCCTCTCACTGAATGGGGACAGAAATGCATAAACCTCTCCAGGGCTGCTCTCAGCGAGCATTTGACAGTTTCATTTGAGAAGCTATCCTCGTATCATACGCTCTTCCAGTCAAAATAAAAGTTTGTCACCCCCAAAAGCCAAAAACCTGGTGGAGATGCTAGGCATTATAGCAGTGTTAAAAACTGTTGTTTTGTGCCTTTTTTTTTTTTTTTTTTTTGGACATTTCTAACCATCTGACCCTCCATCGACAGCAACACAAATGAAATGGTCCAGGTCCAAAAACACAAAACAGGATGTGACATAGTGCTTGCGATGCATAGTGAAACTCTCCAAAACTGGAAAGCGTAACTTAGGGATGAATAATGGTAAAGTAAGTAGTTTTACGACTAAAGTTTCAGTTGTTGCTGTATATAGAGGCTCGGATAGCTCCCCGATTACAGCAAAAGTATCTTAATTTGTGTTGTGAAGCTGAACGACTCCCTTACAGGTTTGAAATGACTGGCGGGTGAGTATATGAACTAACCCTTTAACACTGCGTCACTGTCATTGAGAACGGGCCCTTTAGAGTTCGCTGCATCTCCTGCTTATTTTTGCGACCTCCGGCGCAAATCTGAACATGCTAGCATCGGCCCGCCAGCAGTCACCGACACTCATGATCCAGAGATCTCCCCGTGAGCGTGACCGACTGGTGCAGGCCGGTGGCTGTAGTTCCCTGTACGTGTCAACACCCTGTAGGATCAGCGGGTGGGCGGAGTCTTCCTGGAAAAACCATTTAGACAAAGCTGGCGACTTCAAATTAGATTACACGGCCGATTCCAGCGAGGAGGATGTTGTTCTCAGTCCCTCTGCACCTGATCATTAATGTATGTGTGTGTGTGTGTGTGTGTGTGTGTGTGTGTCCTCTGCGGGTTCAAGTCTTGTTTCAATCTTTTGTTCCACTAGAGTGCAGCAGCCACAGCAGCAACTTTGGCTTTACCCGCCGGTGTAGCACCGATTCAGCAACTCATCACCCCTCACGGTAAGATGTGACTGAACACAAACATAACATGGCTTATTACGTTATAATTTTCACTTGCATAGTTTTATTCAAGAGTTCACTTTCTTAAAGGGTTCATGGACTGTCTTTTTCTTATTTTGTACCGTTCACTGAGGTCCATCTATAATGAGATCAAGAATTTTTCACCAAAAAACAAGCCATTTTCTCTCCTGTTTGTAACCCTCCTCAGAAGGTCACTTATGATAGCAGTTTGGATTCTGGTTTATTATAGGTTAAAGGAACGGTTCACACAAAATTTAATATTGTCATTACTCTGTGCTCAGAGAAAACCACTGATGGTGGATGGATCATTTAAACGTTGTCCCTGCTACATTTGAGACGTGATTCCTTTCTGTCTGTGGAGGGTCAAAGAGCTCTGATTTCAACATAAATATCTTACTCTGTTGTGAAGATGCACAGGGTTCTTACAGGCTTGGCAAGGCATGAGGGTAATTGGTGACCCGTCTTGGGGTGAACTAACCTTCTGAAACGGGTGGGGGACGTTTATCCTGGAGGGCCACTCTCCTCCAGAGTTCCAGTCCTAAAAGACCTTGCATCCTTAAGAGACCTTGATTTAGCTGCTTCTGTTGTTTGATTGGGTCGGAGCTGAACTCTGAGGAACACGTTGCTCTCTCGATCGACGTCCCCCACCCCTGCCTGCTCGGCACATGTTAAAAGATCGGTAATAAGGTCACTATGTAATGAGAGTAACTCTCACTTGTGTGCAGTGACTTCAATACAGTGGGCACAGCATCTTTTACTTTCTACTTTTTTTGAAAGTCCTGCATCAACTTATGCCATGTTTTTAAATGATTATGTGAACAAAAGACCAGGAGTAGAACCTCCCACAAGCTATTGTTTTGGCAGATTGCCTTCAATAAGTTGTTTTTAAACAAAGGTGAGTTCTGAAACTTGCAGGAGGTTTTTAAGAGTACATTGACCTCTTATCTCAGTTCATGACCCTTTAAAGCGTGCAGTCCACCTCCTAATATGCGTCACGTAATCATTCTGAACAGCTCATGTCTGTCTGTGAGTCACAAGGGCCTTAATGCTTCTGGATAAGAGAACAAAAATGTGAGAGTGAGAACAAAAGAGTGTGAGAATTATGTGATTCCAGTTTTTGTAAATTATTAAAATATGTCAGTGCCAAGCATTTTGTCCTCAAAGGCAATGTAGTTAAATGCAGGTTTGAAGTTTTATTTGTTCCTGTTACTTATTTAAGAGGGTTAATTCACTCAAAAAAATGCAAAAATGTTCCTTAAGTGTGAACGATCCCTTAAATGTACGTATTGTTTGAACTTGTTTAATTGCCTAATTTCACCCGGCCAGTAATCACTCTAAAATAACTGTTTAGTTCGCAGTGTCTGTGTGCATGTAAACACGGGTGTAAAAGCCTTTTCTAAAAGCCCATCTCTGCGGTGTCTTCAGGTCAGATCCTGCAGGTGGTCAGAGCTGCCAACGGAGCTCAGTACATCATTCAGCCCCAGCAGCAGATGTTGCTGCAGCAGCAGGTCCTGCCACAGATGCAGCCTGGAGGAGTTCAGGCCCCCGTCATACAGCAGGTCTGTGCTTCGTATTCACTTGACGCACAACAGTGACACGTTTGGTCTAGTTCTGTCACGGGACGCTGCAGGGCGTTGATGCAGGCACACTTGATGAGTGGGATTTGTTTCCCAGAGTCAGCAAAGGTCCTCATCACAGCTAGACCATGCAAGGAGCTCTGTCGGGTGTCTTGTTTAAAATGTAATATCAGAACTGATGGAGTGTGTTACTGGAGTAGAGCAGGTTTTATTATTGCAGGGTTGTTCCAGTGGTTTATCAAAAGTGTATGATCTGTGAAATTATGACCTGGGTGACTGATTTTTGCCTTTTTACCACGTAACTTCAACAGTGTTTGAGTTAGATTTTTCTATTTACGTTTACCTTAATTGCACTACATTTTTAGTTGCAAAAAAGTGTTATAATGGAGCATTTACCTTTGTTTTGTTTTTTCTTGTAACTAAAATATGAACATTTTTAAATTCATTATTTATTTATTTTGTGCATTGCTTTATTGAAGTTAAGTTTTACATAAAAGTACAAAAGAATTTAAAAGGCCAATAGATGTCACTTTACAGTGAGATATCATTATTTAACCCAAGTTAATGCAATAACATTATCAATGAACAACAGCTACATTTTAATATATTATTATTTAAATATTTGAATTACCTTTTTATAAAGAATGAATATTTAGAAAAATATTTCTTGGTGGTTAACTAACTAAATGTTAAATGGTGAATCCTTAATGTAAAGTGTGATAGAATAATAAATAAAGTAATTGGCCTATTGGAACTAAATATGAAAGTATTTGGCGCTCTGAATGAAAACCACTGAAATATCCATTCAGATTTTTGTATTCACAATTTAAATTAGAATGCACTGCTCCTTTGTTTACAGCGTTTCCATGGTGTTTTTGTGTCATACAAAACATTTTGTGCGTACATAACACACACATAATGCATTAAACATTTAACTTTATTACAAATGTAAAACAACCCTAATGTAGCAGAAACATTTTTAAATCAAATATGAAGCGTTACAGAACATAGCCTAAATTTTGTACTGTTCCATGTTAATATAGCTTTTTTTTTTTTTTTTTTTTTTATTTTACTGTTACAATTGATTTTCAAAGTCTGCCGAGTCGCCTGATCTGCGTACGAGAACAGAAGTGCAGTGAATGTGTCTCTCTCTCCATGTAGGTTTTGACTCCTCTTCAGGGAGGCCTTCCTCAGCAGACCGGAGTCATCATCCAGCCGCAGCAGATCGTCCTCACAGGAAATAAAGTACAGCAGAACACTCAGGTCAGCAGAATCCTCTGACCTCAAGCACATGTCTGATACTGAGAAACGCACGAGTGCACGTCTGTTGAGGGCCGTTGTGTGTCTTCAGGTCATGCAGGCGGCAGCGATGGCTGTGCAGCCGGAGCAGGGAGCTGCGCACGTGCAAGCCCAGCCACAGCCTCAAGCGCAGGCCCCACAACAGCAGCCGCAAGCCTCGCAGCAACCTCCCATGGTGCTCCAGGTGGACGGCGCAGGAGACACGTCCTCGGAGGAGGACGAGGAGGAGGAGGACGAGTATGACGAGGATGAGGATGAAGACAAAGAGAAAGATGGTGGAGAGGATGGCCAAGTGGAGGAGGTCTGGATGGTGTTAGCTAATTGACTTTCATTTACTCTGTTTGCAAAGCAGCACTATTAGATGCACGAATCTGCGCTTTGTTTGTCTTGAATGTAAATATGAACAAAACCTCTGATACGTTTTAAAGTAGGTCTGTGCATTAGTCTGAATGCATCCTGTTAAAGCTGTATGCGATCTCATGTAATAATCAAAAATAATTGCCTGTAATGCTAAAAAAGACAATCCCATAACTATTGTTTGTAAAGTTTCAGAAACTTAAAGAACACTTAAGCAATTAAGTAGCCAGCTTTTATGTAAAATTAAATTCTTCACAATTTGATATAAAATTGTAACATTGAAAACAGAATATCATCATCAATCATAATTTGAACTGAATCATTAAACAAAGATTCGCAGCCCTACCAATACTTACAGATGATCCAACTATCAATTAAAAAGTGCATTTTGGTTCAGATGTAAAGATGTGTTTGCACAGCAGAAAAATGAATGAACCCCTATTCACTGATTTAAAAAATCGTTTAACCTAGGAGCCATTAAACAGTGGAGATGACGTGAGTGATGAGGAAGATCAGGAGCTGTTTGACACGGAGAACGTGGTGGTTTGCCAGTACGACAAGGTGAGTGTTGTAACTTTGTGCAGGATGTGTGAATTGGGACGTTTGTGGTGATTGCAATTTGAGAATTTAGTATAACGTTACCTAGAAATTAATTAAAAAAAAAAAAAAAAAGCTTGGAGAATAAAATCAATTAAATTCAGACGCTATCTTCTGCTTCAGATTCACAGAAGTAAGAACAAATGGAAATTTCACCTGAAAGACGGCATAATGAATCTGAACGGGCGGGATTACGTCTTCTCCAAAGCCATCGGAGATGCAGAGTGGTAAATGGTGCGGAGCAGAACCCAGAACTGTCCACTCTCTTAAGGCAAGACACATCGAGACCTGAAACTGTACCTTTCAGGAGATTCCCACTTCGGGGGCTGAAGAGTAACGTCCCAGTGCTACTGTGCTATTTAAATGACATCGGCACTAAAAAAAAAAAAATAATAATAATAACTCGTGCCATCCAAGAGATTTGTTTCTCTCCTCAACCCCCCCCCACCCCAATCCTTTTTAAGATGGCCCTTTTACCTGTAAGAGTTTCACAGGAGTCCGTAACTACTTTATACAACAATATTCTTCAGATGTATGAAAACATTAGGCGCAGGGAGCCGATTTCAGCACCTGGCGCTAACTTAAGTTGACTCTGGTGTGTTAGGACGGCCAGCTTTTACTGCAGCCGCGCGTGTTTGTTGGTGATTTCCGTAGCTAGGTCGGCCATCTGATCCCTGTGTAAAGCGAATCGTCTCCACGCGAGGGCCGTATCGTCACCATTCGCCACCTTTTTAGACGAACACTAAAAACAAGCAACCAAGAACTGTGTCCCGATACTTTCCTCTCATATTTGCTATGTTTTTAGACCTTTGTATGTTCAGCAGCAGCAGAGATACCAATGAAAACGGGCAAGTTAAGTGTAACGTTGTCGATCTCACTAAATCGTTGGCGTGTTTGTACGTCTGTCATGGGGTTTTTTTTTGTTCCCAAACCGTACTCTGACTAAAGATCCGCTCTATCGGTGTGGTGCATGTTTTCGGGCAGTGCATCGCAGAGCTCGTGTCGTCCTGCGTGTGTTTTGTGTGCAATCTGTTGCGTTAGGTGTCAAATGAAGTGCTCGGTCAGGCCACCCTTCATTCTTTACTCGCGGTCAGGCTTATTTTACACATTTCTAGTAGTTTGTATTTATTCCTGAAGCTCAGGCAGCGTTGAATTTCGGGGGGATAAAACCGAACTGTGCTCTTAATGAAAGAAGTGCTCCTTCAGCCCGTTCTCTGCTGGGGAGGATTTCAACACCTGATTCTGTGCATTGTGGAGCTTTGTTTAGGCTTTTTTGTTTCTATATTATGTTTTATGGTCTTTAGTCTGACTTTTTAAGCCGTGCCCTCATACAGTCTGACAGGTTATGTTTTGTGTCTGTATGTTCAGCAGTTGAAAGTATTCATGTTTTGTTAAATTATGACCATGCTATCTTTGTTCGGAAAAAATTGGCTTGGACTAGTGTTGGGGCTTTTGATTTAATTTTTTTTTTTTTTTTTTTTTTTTTGTGCGTGTAAATCATTATGCTCCTTGTTTGTGCCTTTCAGATTTTAATTTAGATATCGGGTCTTTTGTTTAAAGGGGAGAGCCTTTTAACAAACCCTACGAACTGTACATTTCGCTCTGCTTTTTTTTTAATGGTAAGTAAAGGATACTTCAGAACTACTGTCTGGGTTATGTGAGGGAACGTGATGTTTATTCATATACTGTTTTACCAATCAATCTGCTCTGTCTCTGATTCTCATCTCTATGAAGGTTGTGTTATGTAAGTAGAGATCTTTAGCATTTTGTTGAAACATTGAGGTTTATTTTGCCTTTTGAACTTTATTAAAGCACTATTAAAATTGACTCGTTCTTGAGCTACATTTGCCTTTTGCAACTTGTCATTTAATGTATGTTTGTTAGTAGGTTATGTGGGTTTGTTAATAGGGGTGCGTGATTGAATGGGTGCGTGATTGAATGGAGAAATTGACCTTTACTGAAGACGACGAATTTAATTTGTCTGAGTGTCAAATCGCTCTGCCTATGAAACTGCGTTCCCTTTTTCATTAGTTGTGTGGGTTATTAAAGGAATAGTTTATGCAAAAATTGCATTTATTCCTCCTAGCTATCCTTTTTTTTTTTTTTTTTTTTTTTTTTTTTTTCTTAATGCAATTGGAGTTATGAGAACATGACGGTGTAGATGTTTTTCTTACAACCTTTAACCTCAGAAGGCCTATACTAATCTGGAGCTGTGGAACAGTATTATGATGGATGGATGCACTTTTTTTTTTTTTTTTTTTTTTTTTTCCTCAAATCTTCCCCCTTCGCTGCCATTGTAAAACTTGGATGAGCCAAGACATTTTTAAATATTGCTCAGGTTGTATTTGTTTGAAATAAGATCATATACCCCCTAAGATGGCATAAGGGTGAGTAAGGTTGGTTATTTTCAGGAGAGCTTAGTTTTAATTGTTGTTGGGTTTTTTTTTTTTTTTTAAACCCCCAAAAACTTCTTACTGGTGTGCATCTTCAGACAAAAAGGCATTGATAAAAGATCTTTTTTTGTTGTTGTTACAATTTGTATTTCTATTAATTTTATTTATTAAATATTAACCATTTAAGCAATGGTGGTTGTCATTAAACTTGATTTATTCAAGCAAACATTGAAGAACAGTAAAATAATCTGAGTTTAAGGTCACAGTGTTTTTTCTGAGGTTGCATTACGTGCATATTGTTTACGAGATGTTATATTGACGTCTTTGAGCAGCTGTGACATTGATTGAGCTATTGCATGAGACAGGATACGGATTGTGACGTGCCGCTATGGCGGTCTGTCACACCAAATTAAACAGCACTTATTGTTTAAATACTGCAATGCAATCGACAGAACTTGACATCGAAAACTTTTTTTCCCTATAAAAGTACCATGCTTATAACTGTGACTCACTTTAATTGCATACTGCGTGTTAACTCATAGCCCATAGACGAGGTTTAAGCCTAGTCCTAGACTAAATGTAAATCTGAATGGTTTCTCCTGAACCGTTTTCTCACTGATCTTTAAACATCGTCTTTTTGTCTTATGCACACCAATGTTTTTTTTGTTTTGTTTTGCAAAGGCATGTATAAAAATGACTATAATTGAACTATGGTCTAATCCTGAATTAGGCTCAGCTTTGTCTGTAAAACCAGGCCTAAAGGCTGTTCCACAGGTGCTTGTGCAATAATTGTTTATAGTTCACTAAACGGATCAATTCTGTAGATAACAGTATCTTCAAAAAAACAGTACCATTCAAAAGTTAGGGTCAATAAGATAATGTATATGTGTGTATATATATATTTTAAGTAGTCTCTTATGCTCCACAGGCTGCCGCTGGCAGTTACAGTTGAGACGGCTCAAACATGCATTTTAGTCTGGGACTATCTTAATCTTCGTGAAACCAGGGGTACATGTCAAGGCGTTATCTGAGCCTGCTTTAGCAGTAGATGACCTGAATACATGTTTCTTTCTGCATCAGTCCACTAGGTGGTGACATTCGCTGTACAAACTTGTCCATAAATCATAATTTTATTGTAAACGCATTAAAGCACTGATTAGACTTGGTTTTGCAGATGTAGTGGTGACGACTGAGGGGTTGAAAGGGTAAAGGTAAAAAGCAATGATTCTACTAACCAAAACATTTAGGACGAAGCGTGTCTATTTTCGCCTTTTTCTATATCCTTTTCCTTCCTCCTCAGCCACGACATAAATGCTTCATCTGCAGTATTAAAAAAAAATCCCCCCATTCCCGTTCCACACCTCCTTTCCCCCGAATCAGCACTTTTCTGCCGCAGGTCGACGGCGTTGCTCACCGAGCTTGATTGAGCACCACATCAGCGCAAGTCTCTCACTCTCCTTTGGGTGCTCTTTCCTCCGTCGCTTTATCTATATGACATTCGCCACGAATTTTCAATCGCGGCCCATGTCCTAATACCTCTAACTTCCTTCATCCCCTCCGTTCCTTTCGTCCGAGGTCACGAAGCCGCTCAGGTGCGCGTGTATTCACCATCTGGGCTTAAACGGCTCATCAATCTTCACGCACACTCCATTAGGTTAGTAATGGAGAGGACAGCTGTGTTGATGCCTCGGTTTCACATGAATTTTACGCCTACGACAACATCAGCAGATTATAATGTCTCCCACTCTCTTTAAAATAGGTATGTTATGGTGTGATTGTGTAAAGTACAGCAGTAGCCCTGAGCTTTTATATTTATCACCATCTACACCCACTTTACAGCTCTTCGGTGTCCTCTGACACCCCGGCAGGTTGCTCGCATGTATGGAGCGCTGTGTGTTGAAGTGTGTTTTTTTCCACGTGGACGTCCTGACAGTTCAGACCTAGTGAACATTATTGAATACACACACACAGCACAATGGTTATGTAATGGAGGAAGCGGATGATTCAAGCCAGCAGAAAGACGATAGTCGAGAAACATTATGTAGGGTTCATATTGTTAACGTTTCGATTCAGTTTGGGGGCATTGCAGAGATGCATTTGACCAAAAAATAAATAAATTTAAATATACTAGAATAGATAGTTGAAGGTAGCGGCGGCCTCCTGAAGGTATTTTGGGGATTTAGCTTTTTCTTAGTGACTCTGAGTGAATCTTTTCAATTTAGTGGCCCTTGAAGCCAGCAGATGGTGACTTCGAAGGGGCATTCACGTGTGCCCCTGCTTCTCTGCAAAGTTCTGTAGTGAGTTCCTGTCATTTCCGTAAGCATTCGCACAATAGACCCTTCACAGCGGGTTTGATTGACAGGCAGTCCAACCAATCATAATGCTGAATCAGCCGGAGGGGGTTTTCTTCAATAAACAGCCAGATGGGAGTAGATCAATACTGCCTTTACGTGCTATCAGACTTATCTTAAATATGTGTCCTAATCGAAAAACGGATGTAAATGGCCTCTCAAGTCATATTTACTATTAAGAAATGCAGAAATAGTTTCTGAGTTTGGGTCATAAACTTTAAACACGGCGGAGGGGACAACCACTGCTGCTCTCAGTGATGTTCTCACAACGACTGCATGCCTTTTGTCTTGTTGCTCAAGTACTGTTTTTATAGGCTAGATATAAAAAAAATATATACGTTGTGAAATAAGCACGTATTTGACCGAAATTCCAGAACTGTTAGCAAATGGCATGTATAGCGTTTATAATGATTGTTAACCAATGGGATGCTACGTTTTGTTCTTTCAGACATTAAAGCACTTATACGACAAGCTCGTGATCGCGACTTCATAAGCGGGACATGGGACATTTCTGAAAGCGCGTAAAGGCAGCACGATGCTGGTGGACTTAAACCTGAAAAATGGTGTGCGTTGACTCTTTTGAACAAGAGACCTTCTCGTGTTCATTGTTTCACGCTGTAACTAATACAGATGATCAGTTCGTGTGCGTCATAACACATTTAAAAATACTATTTATTGTTTGAGTTTCTTTAAAGAAGAATTGCAAAATGATGTTTCGTATCAGACGTGGAAGCATGAACTTCCCAAGACTTCTGATTGTGTCCTGTGGTCTCTGGTACCAAGACATCAGCTGCAGATCCTGCAGGCCTCAAATGGATGCCTCAGTGGTTGGATTTGATGCTCCAAGATGTTCAGGCGTATAGAGATCTGGGGAATTAGGAAGCCAAGGAAACGCCTTTCACGTTCCTCAAGGCTCTTGTGTGTGATTGGATTAACCTTCGCTCCCCACTTTCATCAGTGAGCCTTGGGTTCATTGCATGACTTTTAATTGATAACTACCACTGCATTCCAACAACGCTCCGCAAGACTTTCCATTTTGGAGATGCATTGACCAAGTCGTCACTATTTGGTTGCTTTTCTCTTGCCCAAATGCCCTGCTTCCAACCGACTCTTCACTTACTGTCCAAAAGTGACACACATAATCCAAGCTAGCCTCGTGTCCACCGACTGATGCTAAAACACAGGTTCAGTGTGTGAACCCTGGCACGTTTTTTGATTGTTAATATTGTTTTGAAGGCACATGATATTCTTCAAGCAATTCTAGTGCTCACTTCTTTTGGATACGCACGTTGTTGGTCTCTCTAAAAAGCGCACCGAGGTACATTTATGCCATGAAACCAGGCTGCAATAATCAGTGTTATTCACTTAATCTGTCAGCGGTTTTAATGTTGTGGCACAACGAGCGTCCTACCAATGTCCAGGATGGAAAAAAGTCCTGGCGTGGACGAACCTCTCTGTGAAGAGCGATGAGGGAAAGAACGCTGGGGTGTAGTGTTTGACGAGAGATTGAAGATAGAAGAGAGCGAGACCGCTGGCAGCGCTGCAGGCCAGAAACAGTGTCCTGAATTTCATCTAAAGTTCACTGACCGTTCTTGATCACTCTCTTGTTTCTTCTGAGAGGACATCAATACTGCGAGTGGAATAAAAGGACTGGGAGAGGCGTCTCTATCTGCGGTGTAACGGTAAGATCAGACTTGGCTCACGTGCTGGTCAGTAACCTTACGGGTTTAATGGCCCTAGAGGCCTTGATACGGTGCGGGGTTCAGTGAAGCTGAACTGATGCAGAAACGGATTTGTTACTTCAGACCGGGAGAGGCAAGACGAGGAGAAACTGACATCAGACGGTCCTACCAATACGATATGGGCAGGGGCCCTGTGGTTAGACAGACTGTTA
This sequence comes from Puntigrus tetrazona, assembly GCF_018831695.1. NCBI lineage: Eukaryota > Metazoa > Chordata > Actinopteri > Cypriniformes > Cyprinidae > Puntigrus > Puntigrus tetrazona. Next base: position 7,537,573 of record NC_056718.1, read on the forward strand.
CAAATACACACTTACACACATAAATGTATGCATGCATCCCAGGCTTGTCTGAAACATTTGAGACAGGGAAGAGCAAGGTGATATGCTGTAACGTGCAAAACACACACACACACACACACACACACACCCACCCACAACCTTATATAACAAGGACACCGCCACTACAATAAGACTCTAGCACGAATGTGTGATCACTGACTGCATACATGCACTTGCAGGCATGTAAGATAATTGTAGCATTCCAAAGAATCAATCAAAATCAGACTCGTCACATATAACCATAGTTTTGCGACCAATTCAACCGGTGGATTTACAAGAATCATTTCAGGTTGAAGAAGCGTTTCAACATTTCATCAGCTATTAATGAACAATCATTTTATTTAAAACATCACTCAGTTGTTTTGCCATGTACTAATTTGGAAAGCGAAAGCTTTTTTTTAATAGATCATCTGATCCTTTTTCAACATTTTTATTGGAAGTACCCGTGAGATTTTAAAATAAATATTTTTATAATGAATTATCACATCGTTTCACGGTTCTCTGACATTGGTTGTGGCGAGTAAACAAAATATAAAGATTTTAACATTATTTTGATTTACAGTTATGCGTTAATTTAACATTTTTTATTTCATTATTAGCTTTCCATTAAATTCCCTGTAGTTCCTTCACAAACCCTGTTAATGAATGCACTTCACATTGTTAATAACAACAAATGGAATATATCTATACTTTGCATTTTTATGTTAATATGGTACAAGAGTCATTGTAAAAATAACAGGTGGGTCGGAAGTAATGCAGAAGTAGTCTGATTGTATTACCTAAAATGTGTAATGTATTGAATTGCAGTACAATTGCGATTTTTTTTTTTTTTTTTTTTTTTTTTTTTTTTTGTCATGTAATCTGGAATCTGTAACTGATTCGAGTTCATAAATAATCTAGCCAGCTCTTCACCCTGTTATATAAAAAGTAAAAGAATTCAGCTAGAATTTACAAAGCACCTGAACAACACACACCCCTGGCTTGTTTCTTTGAAACATAAGATGGCTGATGGGAACTAAACATGATCGCTGCCTTTGTATGAAAAAAAAAAGAGGGAAATGATTTTAATGTTCAAGAGAAGAAACAAAACCATGCAGTTAAACTATACCTTAATAATACTTTTTTCCCTGTGTAAAGTTATTTTGGCCGATCAATCACAAGAAGCCCCGCCTTCTAAATAAAATATCCAATCACTGATCTGAGAAGTCGGCGCGTCACTGCATGTGCCGATAGAAGATCCGGTTTCTATAGAAACAGCATTCTGAGACGTGAGCATAAACTTTTATAACGCTATTTCAGCAAAACAAACAACAATTATCGCACAGTTGTTCTTGGATGTCATTGGTGGTTTTAAATATGAAATTTAATCGTAAGCTTAGTGAACGGTTTGGGAGATTGTGATGTTTCCCAGTACAAAGAGATAGGAGATGCACTTGGATGCCCGAGAGGCCTTTCAAAGATGGCCGCCGAGTGACATGACTTGACTTAAAGAGGCTTTGGTAATTAATGACAGCGTTTTAGTTTTTGGGTGAACTACGCCTTTAATAGAACGCAGTTCGGCGCGCGTGGAAATGCATGCGGCGGTCTTGAAAGAGTGCGCATGTGCGATGAACAGCGATTCCGAAACAAAGCCTAATAGCTTTAATGTATTTCGTATCTTTACGAAAACGCTTTTCTCGCAACTGGCGGTTTTCTAGTGGTCGTGTAAATATAGTAAATGTGCAAAATAATTTTTTTAAGGAGTAAAACTTCCAAGAACCACGGGGGGCGGAAACAAAGAGACGACCCGCCTGCAGTTCACATCTCAGCCAGCAGGGGGCGGAACCTTGGTTCATCATTCTGCATAAACAGCCACGGTTTTTAGACATCAGGCTCACTTTTCAGAATCAACTTAGACCATTCTACATTTTTGCACTGAATTTAAAATGTTATGAGTTTCTTGAAGAAAAACAACAGCTAACTTAGACTAGTCTAAGCTGTTTATGCAACCAGTCACCAGAAACTGCACCGGATGACAGTGTAAAACCAAAGTTATGATTTACTCCAGTTAATAATGGCTTGTAACTTTGTGTGCAATTAATCCTTTTTTTGTTATTTAACTTCTAAAAGGATGTCAATAATAACTTGGCATTTAATTACAGATCTGACAAATGCATATTGACAGGATGGAAAGTGATACTGAATCCTTGGCAATCAGTTTTTTTTCCCAAGATAGTTAAATGGATGCTTTGTCTGACATTTTCATTTAGGGAATCTGCAATATTTTATACATCTGTATTAATTTATAATTAAAGCAGATGTCAAAAATGGTAACATCAGCCTAAACAAAAGTGAAATTTCTTCAAAATATAAAAAATAATAGGCCTAATTGTTACACTTGTTTTATACAACAGTATTACTCAAAAACTACAATGCCATTAAAAAATATAGCTACATTAACATACTAGACGTAAATACCTCTATCTTTTCGTAAGCTATATCTGTAGTTATTTCTATTTTTCACCAACAAAGGAAGCCCCGCCAATCGGCAGGGCATCAAAAAATTAGTTTATACTCATAGTGTTCTTCCCCACGGAAATCTTTAGTAAAAGGCGAAAGATTTATACGATCTGAGGAAAAACATGAGTGTACTGTCTGTGTGCCGAAAGCAGGAGGCGCCTGACCGACGGAGACACGCGGCGGAACGACGGTAACACGACCGGCCGGCGCTGTCCGGCGCTTTCAGCTCCGACGAATATGAGCGACGTCGATACAGAGAGCTGTCCGTGGGTCTACCGAAGAGGTATATTAAAATACAACGAAGAAAAGTAAGAAATATGCGCGCGATATAACGTCTCGTGTTGCATTGTGGGATCGAGCCGAGCTCTTCCTGACACGTCATGCGTCGTGTTCATTTACATACAGTCACGTGACTAGGGGAAACCTGACCTTCTTTGGAAGACCGAGCGGCAGATAGGTGATCGGAAAAAAATAAACCGTGAAGTAATATCACGCGAGTTATCGGTAAATTATCACACAGATCACTGGAATAAGTTCAGGTTAACTCCTTCAAACTCTTTAACTCGAGTGAATACGCTCTGAACGAATCGATTATCACCGCAGCGCGTCGCGCTAATCTCTCCCTCAGGTTGTGTGTCGCCCCCTTTTCCAGTTAAGCCGGTTTATTATTAATATTGTCATTATTATTATTAACTACGTGTACAACATTCTCGTGTATTTACACATGTTTAGGGAACTTTATAAACCGAGCTGTTTCACTGATCGGCGACACCAAACGGTCATAGTCTTTCTTTGCGCTTTTAACGCCATCCTTCCTTCCGTACCTACACGCTATCAATACATTTAGGGCATTATTTTGAATATTAAACGATAAGGACCAATAGTGACTTATAAGTCACTATTATCGAGCCTCGGACAGCCCTCTCTGTCGGTGTCGAGCGGACAGCGCCGGCCGGTCGTGTTACCGTCGTTCCGCCGCGTGTCTCCGTCGGTCAGGCGCCTCCTGCTTTCAGCACACAGACAGTACACTCATGTTTTTCCTCAGATCGTATAAATCTTTCGCCTTTTACTAAAGATTTCCGTGGGGAAGAACACTATGAGTATAAACTAATTTTTTGATGCCCTGCCGATTGGCGGGGCTTCCTTTGCTGGTGAAATATAGAGAACTATCTATTAAAAAACGCTGAAAGTCATATTAAAGCGGAAGTTTATCAAAGCGAGCTGGTGTTATTAAGAATCTGTGTACGTGTGGTTACTTCATACAAGTTTTAATATAATTATAATGCGTGACTGATAACGTGCTATGAAACAGATGTAACGATTAGTTATGTTTTGAAGAAACCTGGGACGAATGTTGAATAATTCATTTTAGTTTGACTTTTGTATCTTTTGAATTTTTGTTCAGGCAATGAGCTACGAATACCTATAAGCTATGAACGTAGGTAACTTGAGGACGTTATTGTGAATGTTAAATAATAATGACCCGCAGGCAACGGAACGGGCGGTTTTTCTTATGTCCCGTGTTCAGTGCATGTTTATTTAAATGTTTGCGACCATTATTTGGTGTCAAAGAACGGTCCGATAAGGACACCGTTTGAAGGCGGGACGTCCTGTTCTTACACGCGGACACGGGAGCACGTGGTGCGAGGAAGCACGACCATTTGCTTTAGTAATCTTATTTAAAATGACATGAACTGTACATAATAATGTGTGTGTGTGTGTGTGTGTGTGTGTGTGTGTGTGTGTGTGTGTGTGTGTGTGAAGATGCAGAGAAGACTTCTGTCGGGGTTTGTGAACCTTTTTATTTTGCATGTTGAGAAATTCAGAGCAAAGAAGTGCTTCTTGAAGTAAAATCACGACACAACACACAAAACGCACGCAGTATATGTGTGTGTTTATCTATATACAGTCACGGCCCAAAAATATCAGCACCCTTAGTTAATATGATCGAAGGAGGCTGTAAAGACTAATCTGCACCGCTAAACCTTTCGATATATTATTATTTTTAAATCACAAGAATCTAACCTTTGAGTGGTTTGATATTCACCAAGGGCGTGTATACTTTTGGCCGCGGCTGTATGTGTACCGCCAGAAGAAATTGTAGCTTTAGGGATACAACAGCTTGTCGGTGGGACAGTACCCTCAAAAGGGCCATGTCTGTACTTTCTTTACCCCCCGAAGGGTGCGTACTTGTAATGTGGTAATATGTACCCATAAGGCAGCAATATGGGAGCCTGTTCGTATGGCAGCCTACTGTTACGATCCCTTTGGGATAAAGGAGGTACAAAGTGTTTCTGTTCAAGGGGACTGTCCCAGCGACAAGCTGCTGAGCTCCTAAAGGTACGATTTGGGCACATTTTGAGAGCGTAAAGAGGAGAAATGGAAATAAAATCTTAAAAATGGAAACGAAATGTAGGCAGCATATGTCTTTTCCTCACTGAAAGGCCGTCCTATGTACGCTGTGCACACAGATGTGTTTCCGAGGAACACAAACTACACGGCATGCTTTGCTGACCGTGGAAAAAAAAACAAAATACGGATGCATAAAAGAGCACAAAGATAGAAAACGTTCGATTTTATCTTTCTCGGGTGGCACAGAAAATCAAACGATATCAGCATTTTTAAATCCCTTAAGAACTCTTTAATATCTCAACCGCTTCTTCTAGACGGCAATTAGATTAAACGGAGAGCGAGTGGAAACTTTTGCTTAGTCTCTTGCATCTCAGATTATTCCCTTAAGAGATCTCGCATGAGATCCCGACGACGTCGCCAACCTGACCGTGAGTTCAGAGAAGAGTTCAAAACGAAGCGGCTACCGCTCGAGCGGAATATGCTGCGTCGTGTGATGGCACGTGGTTCTCGATCTCCCGGTTTCTCCGCGGGCCACGTCATGCATCAGAGCCTCTGACAGATGACCCACCCATTAAATAGTAACAAGTCTCCCTCCTCGACTTCACCCGACACTCCGTCGTCTGCAAACTGACACTCTGGAGACGATCCAGGGATGAAAGTTACACTAATGAGCTCAATCGTTCGGTTTACTTTGGCGCTCGCTCCTCTCGAGGGAACGTCAAGCCGCAGGCACCTTACATTGAAGTCACCAGGCTCTTTATCCCTCTCACTTAAGGCTTCCTCAATCCCGGACAGGCTCTAAAACGTCTGTTCGTGGGTGGTGGTAGTGTCTAGGCACACTTAAACGATCACAAACGGTCACTATTAAGGAGTTAAGTTTTGAAGTCAAATTGCGATGTAAAGCGAGAAATGGGAAAAACGAATTCTAAAATTGCGGCGGCAGACAGTGAGCCTGGACCACAAAACCAGTCATAAGTGTCCGTTTTTATAAACTGAGATTTATGCATTAACTCAAAGCTGGAGAGGGCAATATTTGACGGAGAGGTTGCCAAAAAATATAAACAGTGAGAAAATTGCCTTTAAAGATGTCCAAATAAAAATCTTGGCATAAAAGAAAAATCGATCATTTTGACCCATACGATGTGTTTTTGTGAATAAAGTTGTATATACTTATAAAATTAAGTTATTTGCTAAGATTAGAAAGTGCAATTGTAATTAAATTCTTAATGGTGATATAGTGACACTGTAAAAAATATGATACTGCAACTGCAAGAAAAGTTGCATTTAGGCTACTTAAAATTAAGTTAATTGAAACTGAGAGTAATACAGTCAAACTGTGGTGTATAAGATATAGAAGTAAAGTCCCACGTCTAAGATATAAAATTGTAATTTTAAGAGATAAATTATGCAATATATACAATTGAGTTTAACATTAAATCTGATTTATAACTTGCCAGGTGTTAAAATTGCACCACTTTTTCCCATGCTTTTTTATTGTCGTGGGTTGCGGAACAAATTGGATTCATCTTAAACCCTCGAGCAGAGTCTCGGACACGTATCTCACTCTGCTCATCGTCCGTTATTACTTTTTCCAGTCCCACACAACCAGCATGGAGTAACGTGCCCCAGTCGCACACAACTACGGCTCCGCTCTCCGAGCCCATTCACCTGTGGGAGGCCTGAACAGCTAAAGGCAAGCGTCACTCCACCACAACAAAAAGTTACACAATCGAAATGAATCACGGTTTTTCGCATGTAGGCTTTGCTGGTGCAAAACCCCAGGAGGAGCAGACCGGGATCTTTCGGATGAAGAATGGCTCGACTCGATCGTGATTGGCCCCCCGTTTGTTGATACAGGAGGACACAAAGATTCCCCCGCAACAATAATAGAACGGGCTCTGTGCTCTAGACGCGGCGTGTCATGTTTCCCGTGCACCTGCGTCAGCTCCAATGCAACGGTCTCTCTCTCTCTCTCTCCATCTGTCTCGCCTCACAGACCGAGACGGACACACTCTGTCCCTCCTCTGTTTCTGCTACGTCAGGGATGGAGGCCGTACACACATGGCCGAGGAGCTGAGGAGAACATAGACAGACGCACACACACACACACACACACACACACACAATCTCTATTACAGGGCCGTGAACGGTTCATGTTTTGGTTTTGGGATAACAGGTTGCAATGCATGCAAGGACTGTTATTTTATTATAATATGCACCTTTTTTTTTACCTTGTTTGTTCAGCAGTTCCAAACTATTTGCCTTTTTATTCAGATCAACGCAAACATCTAATATTCACAGGTCTGCGGGAAACAAGCGAGAGGGCAACATGCTCATGAATCACTTTGACGTCAAGATGAAGTCGTTTTAAAACCGACTTGTTTCAGTGATTCAGAGTCGACTCTTTGTTTTGAGAGACAATAACTCTGCGCTTTCAGATTTGAAACTTTGCAGGATGTTTTCATTCACTTAGAGCTGCGTTACACACTACACGAAAGGTCGTTTTCAAAAATACATAATGACTTTGAAACGACACGTTGACTTGTTTTGTTTGTTCGGGTTAGATACTATGCTATACACTGCATGTATGCGTTTCTATGTACCGCTGACTGTTTCTGCACGACGCATAATTTCACCGGTACGTGTCTTTTCTGAGTGAATCATTCAACCATTCAAATCATTCATTCAACCGATTCATTCAAAGCGATTGTTGACTCTCGTTTCAAAAGACCGCGCCCTTCACGGGCAGCACAAAGAAGCTGTTGTAAAATTGAATTTTATTCTCAAATTTATTCTAAATTTGAATTTCTTTCTTAGTTTGTGATGTATTGGTTGCTTTTATTTTGTTGTATTTTTTAACGAGGCAGCTTTACTCACGTAATCAACCTGAAGGGATTCAGCTGTGAAATTGAATCGTTCATTCAGAAGTGTAGCGTTATTTTTTCTCTCGCAGGGTTAGACGACCCGTGCTGCAGCGCTGTAAGTTACTGTAAGTACACTGTTGAATAAAAGCAATTTTAGCATCACAATGGCACGGATTTAGCCGTGGACTCGGTGCAGACATCCGTCAGACGTGGGTATTGCTTAAAGGGAAGGCTTGCGTAATATAAAAGTAATATAAAAAATCTGCCCATTATTTGGTCTCCCTGTGTTGTTCCAAAGAGTTATGGTGACCTTTATTTTGGCGACACGAAGACATAAAAACGCCCTGCTCAAGCTGCATGGACCACATTGTGAATGAACGATGATCTTCAGCCATATGCTAGAAGAAGTTGATGCTTCTGCACAATTTTGAAAGCTTGAAGGAGTGTGTGTATGTATGTGTATATATATATATATATATATATATATATATATATATATATATATATATATATATATATATATATATATATATATATACATACATACATAAAATATATATATATATATATATATATATATATATATATATATATATATATATATATATCTATCTATATGACAATGCACATCTATTCTAGAAAATTCACTATCTATCTATCTATCTATCTATCTATCTATCTATCTATCTATCTATCTATCTATCTATCTATCTATCTACTGTTCCAAACTAGGCTTATTTCGCCTAAAGAAAGTTTAGGGTACCTGTATGCAAAGGCATCTGGGCTCAAAGCATTCAATGTGTGTTTTTGTCCTGTGCAAATTAGCGGCACACACACACACAGACTATAGTGTCCGACTCAGTGCAACAATCTCCCTCTCTTTCTCTTTCTCTTTCTCACACCCTCACTCACTCACTCACGCACTCACTCACTCACAGCTGCAGAGCGGAGCAGCGCAACACACCAGAGCGGAGCAGCAGCAGCAGCACACAGCGCGATGGTGCGCCTCAGGACCGCGTCGCGCAACTTAACTGCGTTTCGACACGCAGCCAAACTCACGGACTTGTGAGGCGAATCACTTCGACCGTTCAGCCCCGAACTCAGCAAAATGGACAGCAAACTATTTCGAGGACCCTGAACCAACACCGCGGCGAACGAGCTCATGGTGATCTCCACAGAACGGACCAAAGACGCGCCGAGCACGGTCACCTTCGCTGTCGAGGAGGCTCGCAAAGGGATCCCGAGAACGGCGCCGACGCGTCCGCGGCCAGCAGCGACGAGCGCACCGGATCCCTCAGATCGATGAAGAATGCGCGAGCGCACGCACAGTCGATGAAGCCGGCGGCGGGATCATGCGTGTCCTGCCCGAGCCGAGCGCGCAGTCACTGCGGCTGGTGTTTCTCTTCGTCTTCGTCATGGATGTAGCGCCGTCCCCGGCTCTGACCGCCGGCTGCCCTGACCGCTGCGTGTGCGACGACCAGCTGGTGGTCCAGTGCGCCGGGCAACAGTTAAGCGACTTCCCCGTGGACCTTCCGCTGGCCACCCGGCAGCTGATCATCTCCAACAACCGGATCGGCGACCTGCCGGCGCTGCAGCTCAACTACCTGTCGGACCTGGTGTACCTGGACTGCAGCAACAACTCGCTGACGGAGATCTCCGAGTCTACTTTCGGCAACCTGCGCAAGCTCGCCTACCTGGATCTGTCTTTCAACGGCCTGACGCAGATCGAGGACCGGACGTTTGGCCCGCTGGCCAGCCTGGTGATGCTGAGGATGACGGATAACCCGGGGCTGTCGGAGATCCACGCGGACGCGTTCGCGGAGAACGCGGCGCTGCAGGTGCTGGACGTGAGCCGCAACAACCTGACGGCGCTCAACATCAGCTCTCTGATCGCGCTGCCGGCGCTGCGCTCGCTGGGGCTCAGCGGGAACCCCTGGAGGTGCGACTGCGACACGGAGGACCTGTGCCTCTGGATCCAGATCGAGGGCTTCAAGTTCCAAGGTGAGGCGAAGCGCTCGGAAAACTTTCCGAGTCCATTCCGTGGCTTAAAAAAACCCGCAGCCGCGACTGCCACAACTTTAGAATATAAAACGGACGACGCTGCAGGCGTTTCGGGAGCTGTCGAGCGATGTAACGCTACAACACCGGCCGATTTGCGCGAGCGGGATAATGCATAGCTAATAATTAAAATATGGTTAAGCTAACTCGAGCCATTGGGTCGTCCGGTTAAATGCAGAGCGCGAGTGTGTGAACATGGAACGCAAACCAATTATATTTTAAAACCAATTTTATATCATTTAAAACCTTGCATATACCTTGCATTGATGTGTGGTTTGTTAGGACAGGACGATATCCGAGATGCAACTATTTGAAAATCTTACACATTTTTTGAGGGTGAAAAAAAAACTAAATATTGAGAAAATCGCCTTTAAAGTTGTTAGCGACGCATAATAATCAAACATGAAATTCACAAAATATCTACAACATGATCTTTATTTAATACCTCTATTTAATGTTTTTTGTCATAAAAAAAAAAAAATCAATTTCGACCCATACAGTTTATTGTTGTTTATTGCAACTAATATACCTATATACAGTTTTGGGAATGCATGCAAACCCTATTTTACTTTCTTAAAATAAACTAAATAAATAAATGCAGGTAAAATCACATAAAAATACATGTTTGTAGATGACGTCATTTAGGTCTAAATGTTTTAGCAGTAGTTCACACATTGCCATTGCATTATTTTTCAAAATATAATAGTTTTTGCTTTTTTATTTTATTTATATATTTTTATTTATGGAGCATTTTTCAAAGACTTCATAGTTCAAAGTGCTCAACGAACGTGAAAAATTCAAAGGATGAACATTACACATCACATTAAAACACAGCGCAACAAATCATCACCCCTAATTAAAATCCAAAGTATGCAAATAAGTTTGTAGCCGAGCTTCAAATCTAGAAATACTAATAGCAACTCTATAAACCACCCTAGAATCTATAGGCCCAACAACAAACCAACGAGCAAAGTTTTTACTCCGTATCACATCAATGTAACAAAATGGCCAATAAGTAGTTTATTGTTTAATAATTAAGTGACTTGTAATATAAAGCTGCTTAGAGCATGCATTACCTAGACGAGCACACCGGAGCAGGTTATGATCATCTCCTTCAGCTCTACATGAGCCGAAGTCTTTAACAAATGTTATTGCCTTTCCTCCAGGCATCATAATTGAGCATAATGGAAGCGCTAATTGTTAATTAGTCATTTAGCTGATGATTTTATACAAAGTGTCCTCGAACACGTATTATACAGCCTCCCAGGGGCAGTTTGGAGTTATGTTTCATGATCAAGGGCGCTGTGCGTCGCTACTAACAAGCGATGAAGCAACCACATTTTCCAGGTTGGATGATATAAATGCAATAATTTAAGATTCAGCCGTTTCAGAATGACTTGAGCGCTGAAGTATGACATAAATTAACCACTTGAATACATAACCTCTTTCTTTTTTCTTTTCGAGGTTCAATGCTGAATAGAAGAGCTCGCTGTTAAATAGCGGTCATTATTTAAAAAACACAATATGTTTAAGGTGATTTTCAATTCATTCTAGTGCCCAAATAATGACCTTAGAGTGAAGGAGAGAGGGGAAGGGAATGAAAGGCTAGCTAATTATCTCCACCGTTAGACCTCAAGAGTGAGAAGGTCTTTATCGGCCTTATCACCCCGGTTTGTGTTATCGAGTTATTCAGGCTGTTAATTTGATCTGAAAAGTGCGTCTCGGCGGAACAGAGGGCAGGGCGCAGGCAGACCCTGGCTTTAGAGGGCGAACTGGCTTTGTTTACGACGCCGAGACAAAAGAACTGACGGATGTAGACTCGAACAATATGTTCGGCGAGAAAAGCAAGATGTGGCTGTATGTCTCAGCCGTTTGCTCGTTTTAGAGAGGTTCTGGGTATTTTCGTTTTTTTTGTTTAGGCTGCACCGGCTCGCCCAGGCCTGCAGGCCAGCTAGACTAAATCAAACCAGCTGAAGTCAGTTTAGTCTTGGGGCAAATGCACTTAAATGCTAATCTCTGCACAAACGTGACATTTTGAGCTGAATGCTCGTCGTTATTTTTAGTCGAGCAGCTGTAATTGAACTTCGGATGTGTGTGCCACACATGACCCATCTCGCTGTATATGAATCATGCATGCGCGCGCTCCAGCTTATCCAGCTTTTGTGGACGGTTATTTTCTTTCTTTCAAAACCTTGCTTTAGTGCAATGATTGATTGACAAGGTAATAGGAAGAGATCCGGCGTTTTCCGAAATGCATCAGGGCAGATTAGCGCTTATAGGTTTTGGTTTGCCTCTCGGTGTGGTCGGAATTGGTTGATCTCAAAACTCTTTGGGATCTTTAGTCGACGCTGGCATTTTGGAAGTGACAAAACATGTCAATATCCGGCTGATTGCCAATAAATGAAAGTTTCCATGTCCACTCCATAGCGAGTGTCACGCAGTTCACTAAATGAGGAAGCAGTGAGCAAATCTAAAGGGATGGTTCACCCAAAAAACGAGAATTCTGCCATTAATTACCCACCCAAATGTCACTCTGAACCGGTAAGGTCTTTTTCAGAACGCAAGTTAAGATGTTTTGGATGAAATCTGAGAACTATCTGACGTTCTGAGACCCAAGAGCATTGTTAAAATAGTGTGACACCAGTGGTTGGCTTCTCCAGACAATATTGTATCATTTCCAAACAATGACAAAAACACCCCAAAAAAATTGAGTTTATTTGCAAATCCAGTTCAACGATTTGTCGTTTCACAAATCCATATTTCCATATGGATTTAAATAGATGACGCAAATAGATGCATAGAATTCAGTCTAGATTTTTAATTCAATACAAATTTCATTCTTTTAGTTTGATAATTAGTTTGTTAGTTGTTGTCTGGTTTGTTAGAACATGCTCCACCACCTGCTTATGATGTTTTAAACGATGTAGTTGAAAGGAAGAATATTTGACGACGTTTCTACATTTTCCAGGAAAAGCTTATGACTAACTAGTTAGTTAATTTTTCCATGCATCAAACTAGCACTGACTAACTTTCCAGACACCTTCCAAATAAATCCGATTTCAAATGAATTTTTCTGACTCCACAAGACAATATTCGCAAGCCCTGACATCTGATAAGTACCACTGATAAACTGTAATGTTGTACTTGTCAAACATATGTGTATATGTAAATAAACTGACTAGGCCCTCTGGAAGCTTGCTGAGGCCCTCTAGTGGGCCCCGGCCCCCTCTTTGAGACCCTTTAGGTTAAAATCATAAGATTTATAAGCACCGGATCTTCTCTGTGTTTCTGCCATTCTGAATAGATTTAATTTGGTTGTGCTAAAAATCTGATTATGTGGGCTGTCTGAACAAAGACTTACTTTTTTTTTTATTTTGCGGAGCAATTTTGTTCTTGCTGCTTTATCAGCTGTTACACCATAATGAAGCTGTTAAAGATAGAACATAGAAAGTATAGAAAGAATAACAATGCTCACAATCTGTCCAATCCATCTCTCCAGAAATAAGTCAATGTAGTCTGAGAACTTAATAGAGAAAATGGAGCGTTTCCAGACGTTGAGATTGAACATAAGCCTTGGCCTTTCCGTTATCGAGGAGCAAAACCCCAAGAATGCAAAAACCTAATTTCTCTCGGTCTATTCAAAGACGCGCTGTCTGTCTGCTCATTGTCTCTCTCCTGATTAGACTCTCTGACGTTTTGGTGTTGCTGCGTCCACCGAGAGCAGATGGCTAATTATGTCTTTTTTTAAAGTGGATATGAGAATTCTTGTCCCATTATATAATCCTGTCCATGCGCTCCGGCTGCACCAGCTTACAAAAGCACTGGTGCGTCTCTCTTAATCACCAAATATCACCGGCTTCAGACGAGAATACTTGTGCGTGAGCGTATTAAAGCGATAGTTCACTAAAAAATTCGAACGCTGTCACGGTTTACTCGCCCTGTGCCCCAAACCTGTGCGACAAGAACAGAGAAACTGTGAAGAATATGAGCTTTCAAGTTTTAAGCGGATGCAGGATGGCCATAAAAGTGCTTGACATGACTTGAGTCTTCTGAAGTTATTCATCTCGACTAATATTCTTATGATTTAATGAATCCTTCTTTTGAGTCAGATCTTTACAGTGAATCAGACTGTTCCAGTTCACTCGGCGATCTGCGACAATCCCAAAAATGCATCTACAGTTTTAACAAGTCCTGGAGCTTACTAAATGAAGCATTTTGTATTATCCAATGGACATTTAGTGACAAAAATATATAAGGATATGTAAGTACAGGTACCATTCATTTGTATTTTTTTTTTACAATCATGCACATAAAGGTAAGTAGTTGTTCTAAACCCGTGGGATTTTTCTGTGGAAAACAAATGGAGGAATTTTGGACAGTGTTTTCATTTATAGTGAGCTATACTTTTAATGCACTCTCTCCTCTGCCTATGTGTAACTAAAAATGTAGAAAGAAACACTAAAGTACGTAATAATACTGTTTTGTGTGCGTGTCGGTGTGTGTAGAGTCTATTAAGTGTGTGTTTGGTGCAGATTGAGTGACCACTCTGTGTGATTCACACCACTTTAGCATCTGTGAGTCATTTCGCGTTTTCTGCCTCCCTCTTTCTCTCTTTCACCCTGAAATATTCGCAAACAGGCCTTCAAAACGCTTCTATTTAAATCAATGTCTTAGTCCGGCGCAGTATGCTAATTGCAATTCTCAGCACTGGCTTCCTTACGAAGAGAAAGGGCCGAAAACCAATGCTGTAGATTTGACGTCAGCCCGAGCTATAAATGTAGGATGAAATCCTGATCCATCACCATCCTCCTTCAGCTTTGGGTATTATTGATCTTCAGAGATCTCTTCTGCAGTTCAGGCGCACCGAGAGACGTTTACGTGAAGTAAAGCAGTTTCTTTGGTTTCACAAAGCATTGCTTCTGGCCTGTGCTGTCTTAACAACCCCTTGAAATGACTTGGAATGTAAATGAATTCATTTCTTTCCTGCGTTGACATATTTGCTGTCGAAACAAGAGGACATTTTGAAGGGCTTGTCCTTATTAAAACTATGATTTGTTACATGCTAGTTTGTGGTGGTTTGTAGTTGGTTGGTTAACACATGTCAGCTAGCCACTATAAGTACATCTATTTGAGCCAAAAATATAATTCTCTATTAAATGTCAATCGCAATACTGATTTTGCTCTTGTGGACGTGTCTGCTGCTTTTTATGTCACTATGGTAACCAGCTCTGAGTAAAAAATATAAAAAGGTCTTTGCAACTTTATATCTCGCAATGGCAGTTTTTGACTTTTGTTGGCTGTTGCAACTTTTTTTGGAATTTGTAACTCTTTATATGTCAGTGTGACTCAGCGTCACAATATATCTCTCAATTGTAACTTTGTTTCTGATAATTTACTTTCTTACTAAATTTGATCAAACTATATTTTGCGTGATTGTGATTTTAAGTCTTACAACTGTAATGTACAACTATGTTCGCAGAACCTTTGACTTAATATTTTGCAATGTAATTTCATATCTCATAATTGCAGCTGTATATTTCACAGCCGATTTAATATCTTGCATGTGAAAAATAAGTTTCTTTCAATTTTAAGCCAATTTTCATAAATCTAACAATGTGTGTGTATATATAGCTCGTGATCGGGGCAAAGTTCGCAGGATTTAACATATTGTTTTGTTATTTCACGCTCAGTATTTTAACTGCACTGCAAGCCATGCATAAAAATTTGGACATGACAGATTTTGTGATATGCAAAACAAGCGGTATTCCTTAGTAACAGGGCCTGATGAGACGATCCAAGTGCAAGACTTTATTAAGAGACACAGTCAATAATACAAACAGAAAGACTAAGAACTAGGACTAGACTAAGAAACGGGGAACAGAGCGACTGAATGCAGATGACCGTGTGATGAGTGCAGTCAGGTGTGTGTGTGTGTGTCATCAGTGCAATGGATGATGGGAATTGAAGTCCGGAGTGAAATTCAACAGCGGCGTTGTGCAAAAGTCAATATGGTGAGGGAGAGACATCTGGTGGTGTGTGAACTGACGTTCGTGGACCAGATTCGTGCCACGTAGCAGCCATTAACACATAGCTAAACCCTGTGCAAATTTTTAGATTTAGATTTATTGAAAAAGTTGAAATTCCACGTTCTCATTGGACAGATCACCTGTCAGTCAAACTCCCTACGAATAGTCGGTTGCATCTTTATTGAACAATTGTGATTTTCTATCTTATAGTTCTTATGTACAACTTTGTTTCTCAAAATTATAACTAAAATATATATCTCACAATTTCTCTTTCAGTTTGTGAATTTTGTAGTAATCGTGACTTTTTAGCATAACTGTGCTCATCTGGATTTGATTGATATCTCTCAGCATGACTTTATATAATTTACAATTTCAATTTGTTTTGCAGTGTGACTTTTTATGCGACTTCATTAAGTTTTGCAATTCCTAACTCAGATTGCTACCAATTGCAACATTTTTTCCTGATAATTGACTTATATGACTCTATATAACTAGTTTTTTTTTTTATATATATCTTACAACTGCGATTTACAACATTGTTTTTCAAAATTATGGCTATATCCCGCAATGTGATTTTTATATCTCACAACTGACTTTACATCTATCAACTGCAACTTTCTTTCTAGTAAAACCATATTTTAAGTACCAGTTCTCACTATTACATTTGCTTATTAGCATTCATATTACGATAAAATTATCTGTTTATTATTGTAAATCACGTATTAATGTCTTATTCAGCATGACCATATTTTAAATCCCTTAACTCAACCCCATACCCAAATATAAGAACTTCCCTATTAGTTATTAATAGGCCACAAAAGTAAAAGTTTATGAAGGCAAAAGTCCTAGTTAATGTAGTTAGCAGTGAGTATTCATCCTCAAACTAAAATTCGAAGTAATTGAATAGTGCTTCTAATAATCTGGGTTTGATTCTGTATCTTTTTGTAACTTTTTTTAGTTTTTACAATGTGGCTTTATTTTTTATTAAGTCTTGTTGCGACTTTGTTTTCCAGTTTCTCATCCATTAGTTGCAATTTTTTTCAGATTATTGACTCTATAACTTTTAGTTGCGACTTTTATTTGACGTAATTGTGACTTTATGTCTTATAACTGAGATTTTACAAACTTAATTTCTCAAAATGGTGACTTTAAACTGCCCAAATTACCATTTAAATTTTTGGTAAGAGGTGGAAAAAGGGCCTCTATATATCTGCTGACTCCCCAGTGAAGAGTTCGGGACTGTGCAGGACATCATTTTTCTAGGTCTATAAAGTCTGCAAATTCCATCTGGGCTTGGTCATTACATTTTTTTCTAAAGCGACAACAAACACAGGCCAGCAGCAGCTCTGTTATGATGTTTTATGTTTTCTGGCTTGATTACTTCATTTTGTGTGTGTGTGTGTGTGTGTGTGTGTGTTCTCACATCTCCTTTCTCTATTTGTCCTGGGCTTCGGAGAGCCACGGGTTTCATTAACTCACACATTGACGACTTCCTCCTTCGGGGATACCTCCGCTCCAGTTGTTTAGTGTGCGTTTGTGTGACGTGCGTTTCAATAAGACGCCTTGCTCCGAGAAACCAAGTTTCGCCAACTTGCTGAGCTCAAATGTAGTTTTACTTCAAACCAACGTAAGCGTCGTGACACAGACATCCACTTTAGAGTTGAAAAAAGTTACATGCTGCTCCTCTGCAGCCGTGTTTTTGTTCTGTAACGTGCTGAAGTGTTGACACATGGATATGGGTGTTTGGATGATCAGATGTGAGAGGTAATTGTGAGTCCTCTGGCATAGTAAATGCAGCGTATGGAAGTGTGGGTGTTGCATACTGAGTGGATGCAGAGGCATGTGGCGACGCCAGATGCTTCTGCTAATAGGGTCTGATTTAAAGGCGAGCCTGAGGCTCACGGTAAGTTCGTTAAGTGCTGCCTCATTCTGTGGGCACCGAGCGCATGAAAAATGAATGCGACAATCTCGCGTAGTACGTTTAGAGACACCATTTACGCTATCGAGTACGTGACAAATACTGTTTACAAATAGAGCTTGCATAAAAATAGCAACGATTTGTCAGTGGACGTATGTCAGGATCAGTTTGTTTTATTCAGGGGTTTCACTGAAACGGAGAGCGATCGGGTGAAGATGTACTAAAATACAGCATGCAACTGCGACGTGAGGCATGCAGCCTTAAAAAATACAAATGTTTTTGGAAAAACGAAGAATTTGAAGTGGAAAAAAAAATCTTCCATAGCTTCATTTGTTTGCAGCAAAGTGAAATAAAAAATGTTAATATTATTTTTCAAATTATTAGGCTTTTTACTGTTTTTGATCAAATAAATAAAGCCTCTGTGAACATAAGAGACGTTTGAATGATAGTGGTTATCAGCTGAATGAATTATGCGACCTTGACTTCACTATTTCATGACAAAATGCAGCTTCTTTAACGTATTTTGTGCAGAAAGAAAAGAAATACAGTTGCATTTTCTCAACAAATGTAAAGGTAGCAGTTATTTTGCTGCACTGGATTTAAAAAAGCATTTACTGCTGTTCCTTCTATTCTGTAAACATAATGAATTCACATTTCATTTAATGAAAAAAAAAAACACTGTTTGGGAGAAAAATGCACCCAGCAGGTCACAGTGGCTTCTTGACATATGTATTGCATCGGCCCTTTTTTAAGAGGAATTTAGCACCCGGCAGATGGAGAGTAACACCCTCAGGTGGCACTTAAACAGGCTGCTTATACTGAAATCGTGGCTGAAGCGGTCTGAGATCTGACTGATGCCACCAGTCCCAAACTGATTTGGCTGGCGTTTGAGGAAACAAAGTCATGTTTATCAAGTCTCAGGCTGCTATAATGCAGCCAAGAGCTATTTGTTGAATTTTCCCTTTTGAGTTTACAAGAACACAAAAAATTTAGGCATATCGTTGATGAATAAAGACTTAAGTACATTTACATATATTTTGGCACAGTTCATAAATTGTAAACTAATCTTCTTTGACATTTTAATCACACAATTAGCTCATATGTATGGCTTGACTTTTATAGTAAACTTGCTGGGTTACACACCCGGTACAGCACTTTTGAGTAAGAGTCTCATGAAACACAAGTCACACACAAAAAAAAAGTTTGAAAACTTGTTCTGGTTGCTTCAGCAGGTGTGGTTTTCTCTCACATCTCTTTTCTATCAGTTTTTGAGTTTAGAGTAGGCGACATGCAATAGAGCAGTATTTCGTGTCATTTAACAGGCATTTAGTTTCTGCACTGCTGTAATAGGTGCATTAAACAATTTAATAAAAAAATGCTAGAATGGTTTCACTTTTTTGATAACGACAGAACTTGTGAACGTAGTTGGCTAGGGATACTTTTAGGAAACGCATGGCAGAATATCTCTTCCTGTCTAATTGGCTGAATCGTGGCTAGAATAAGCTCCAATGTGCAACAGACTTTATGCTCACAGTCAAACCACAGGACGACTGACAACCACACAACCGAAACGGTAATCATCCTCTGGACGCTCGTTGCCATTCACATTTTTGTAGTCGTTTTGCTTTGTATGCATACTTTGCATGCCCTTATTGCCTGACTGTTGAATTGTGGCAGATCATTGTGTACCTTTCACCGCTTCAGTCTATTAGGAGCAAACTTATAACCCAGGATCTCATCAGGATATGAACAATTACTGCTGGCTCATCATCTACTGTACCTCATAATAAACTAGTCCAGGTGATTTGATTGCTTATAATTGTAATATAGTGTGTCAGAACGCAAGATGATGATGGTTTTGTCTCAGCGAGAGAGAGAGGGGGGAGAGACGGGTATTGTTTCTGGATCAGCTGCTGGAGAGAGTGATGGGTCTGCTTGAGAGAGAGAGAGACAGTGTTGAGAGAGAGCAGAGAGAGACAGTGTTGACTAACAGAGAGAGAGAGAGAGAGAGAGAGAGAGAGAGAGGGAGAGAGAGAGAGAGAGAGAGGGAGAGAGAGAGAGAGAGAGAGAGAGAGAGAGAGAGAGAGAGAGAGAGAGAGAGAGAGGGAGAGAGAGAGAGAGAGAGAGGGAGAGAGAGAGAGAGAGAGGAGAGAGAGAGAGAGAGAGAGAGAGAGAGAGAGAGAGAGAGAGAGAGAGAGAGAGAGAGAGAGAGAGAGAGAGAGAGAGAGAGAGAGAGAGAGAGAGAGAGGGGAGAGAGAGAGAGAGAGAGAGAGAGGGAGAGAGAGAGAGAGAGAGAGAGAGAGAGAGAGAGAGAGAGAGAGAGAGAGAGAGAGAGAGAGAGAGAGAGAGAGAGAGAGAGAGAGAGAGAGAGAGAGAGAGAGAGAGAGAGAGAGAGAGAGAGAGAGAGAGAGAGAGAGAGAGAGAGAGAGAGAGAGAGAGAGAGAGAGAGAGAGAGAGAGAGAGAGAGAGAGAGAGAGAGAGAGAGAGAGAGAGAGAGAGAGAGAGAGAGAGAGAGAGAGAGAGAGAGAGAGAGAGAGAGAGAGAGAGAGAGAGAGAGAGAGAGAGAGACAGAGAGAGAGAGAGAGAGAGACAGAGAGAGAGAGAGAGAGAGAGAGAGAGAGAGAGGGAGAGAGAGAGAGAGAGAGAGAGAGAGAGGAGAGAGAGAGAGAGAGAGAGAGAGAGAGAGAGAGAGAGAGAGAGAGAGAGAGAGAGAGAGAGAGAGAGAGAGAGAGAGAGAGGGAGAGAGAGAGAGAGAGAGAGAGAGAGAGAGAGAGAGAGAGAGAGAGAGAGAGAGAGAGAGAGAGAGAGAGAGAGAGAGAGAGAGAGAGAGAGAGAGAGAGAGAGAGAGAGAGAGAGAGAGAGAGAGAGAGAGAGAGAGAGAGAGAGAGAGAGAGAGAGAGAGAGAGAGAGAGAGAGAGAGAGAGAGAGAGAGAGAGAGAGAGAGAGAGAGAGAGAGAGAGAGAGAGAGAGAGAGAGAGAGAGAGAGAGAGAGAGAGAGACAGAGAGAGAGAGAGAGAGAGAGAGAGAGAGAGAGAGAGAGAGAGAGAGAGAGAGAGAGAGAGAGAGAGAGAGAGAGAGAGAGAGAGAGAGAGAGAGAGAGAGACAGAGAGAGAGAGAGAGAGAGGGAGAGAGAGAGGGAGAGAGAGAGAGAGAGAGGAGTATCTGACAGAGCTGTGTTCGTCCTGATTGACACTCACCCAGAGAACTTTCAATCTGACGTTTTTCAATATCTCTGAGATATTAGCTCTAGTTACTATGCACCATGTTAGACTTGAAATAGATGGATGGACTATTCCAAACAAAAGGCCTGCGCTTGCTTATAAACTACCTAGTTTGGTCCAGATTCCCAGGATGCCCAACTTCATGGGCAAGGCAGTCCACTCGGGGGCGCTGTTACAAGGATGCTTTCGTTAATGTGACTCACAAAAGTAGCAGAAATAATGTTACGAAGGCACAATGTAAAAAACATTTTTGCACATAATTTGAAACATCAAAACTATTGATGCAAAAATATTGCATCATTTATTGTTTGGTTTGATCGTTTGATCACTTCTTGTTGAGCACGGGTTTGAGGCTATACGATTCAAGTCTTACCACGGCCGCGCTTATTTGAAATATAGTAATATATTCTAAAATATTACCACAGTTTAAAATATTGTTTCCTATCTGATACATTTTTATAATTATTTTTATATGCTGCTTCGGTGATCGAAAAAACATCTCGTTATAATCGGTGTCGAACAACGTTTTTTATAGTAATTAGTTTCGAAATGACTGTCCGTTACGATCGATTTAACCTATCCTTGCTGAATAAAAGTGTCGATTTCTTTTTAAAAATCTTAAACGTGGCACATCCGGTGGAAGGAGACTCACTTTTTGGCCACTTCTGAACTAGAAATGTCTCAAAACGTGCATTTTTCCTGTGAGCGAATCTCAAGATTTGAGGACTTTATCGATGACACTGCGTTCTAAACTGCAGCATATAGTATTATAGATCTGTATTATGCTAATCTCACAACTGTTATGCATTACACCAAGAGTCTCGTGACCTCCCTCCATCCTGGGAAAGCCACTGAATGCCCTCGACCTCACGCGTCCTCTGATGTCTGAAGTAAATGCGTGTACGTGTGAGTTTTTTGGAGGGGGCCGATCTGGAGAGAGCGTTAGATCCGTATCTGCAGCAGCGAGAGCGACGCCTTCCAGCCAAGAGCTGTTCGAAGGGAAAGAGAGCAGCAGTTTTTTGCTGAATGCTTGTGTTGTTCTCTGCAGTACGTCCCAATCCCTCGATCCGCTCCGTCTCGCCCCGATGAAGTGCACCGGTTGGCCGAAGGGTATCTGGTCCGGGCCGGGCTCATGTAGGCACGGAGCCAAAGAAGTGGGCGGGCTCTGGATGAGAGTTAAATATTCATGAAGAACGGGATCAAAGGAAAAAAAAAGGAACAGAGAGAAAAGCAGATAAAGAAACAGATATGCAAATAGGTTTTTAATGGCTTTTGCGAAGCTTAGGCGTCAAACGGAGCCGTTCTGTTATTAGCGCTTTGACGAATGCTAGCAGAAGTAGATGTTTAGTTGTTTTGCACACGCGGGGATTCGACTTCGACTCGTTTCACGCGACTGTCCGTGTTTCAGAGCCGCTATCGAGTCGCCGTCGTGATGCAGGTGGGGTTTTTTAGACGTGACGCAGTGTGTGATATGTTTGGTAATGACCTCGGCACACTCCGCAGACTCAGAGGAAGGTCACCGGTCGGTCGCTGAACGTAATCCACCTCAGCTGATGTCATTGGTAGGAGCGGTAATATACACGCTTCTCAAGGGCTTGCTCTTTATTTAGTAGTATACGTGCAGTTGACATTCAGGAGAGCTCTATGGTGCAGCCTTACAGCGGAATTTATAATGTGCATTGCTGCAATTATTATTTTTTACTAAATAGCAACAGTTAGTACTCACATTTGCTGCAAAAGCATCCTGTGTATATAAAACACAATATTACGGAATCGCGACGTTATATGCGAATTTATCATCTTTTAACATCTTTTTGTTTCTGTAGGCTGTGCTTCTTATAACTACGGCTCATAATTTTCCTCATTGTAAATTTGATCTTATTCAAAACAGGTTTAATTATTATTATCATTTTTTTTAAACGAACGAATGATTTTTGAATTGAAATTAATATTTGTATTCAGCACTCAGGACTCATTAAAGTGCTCAAAAGTGACGGTAAGGACATTCGTCATGTTTCAAAAGATGGAAAATAATAAATATAACCTGTTCTCTCGCGCTTTAAATTAATCAAAGAATCCAGAATAAGAAATGGGTTGCGTTTTCCATAAAGGTACGAACTGTTCTCAGCGTTGGTGATAATAAGAAATGTTTTCTGAGCAGCAAATATTATATATTAGAATTCTTTGGTAAATAAATATTTTAAAAACAACAGCGTCTGTTGAAAATAGAAATTTTGTGTCACATTAATATTCAAAACTTTGGGGTGAATATTTTTTTTAAATTAATACTTACTCATGTGATGCTAAAAACTGGTGTAATGATGCTGAAAATTCAGCTTTACATTACAGAAATAAAATTTTTATTTTAATATATTCAAATAAAAAACATTTTATGAATTGTAATAGTATTAACATTTTACTCTTTTTGGTGAATGTTAGAAAAAAAGACGAATGATAAAAAGAAATCTAACCTCTTAAGTATTTGAATGCTAGTGTATTTCAAAAAGCGACTGTGTATCTCGTAAAAGTTACCTTGCTTCGTGTAATTTGAGTTTATTTCTTCCTCTTAACTTCTCTTGCTGGTCCAGTGCTTCTGTACGAGACCACACTCTCAGCACAGACGTGCCCCATCACACTGTGCTACAAGGTCGTCGCAGGGTCAAGGGAATACGGCTCAGCACATCACCGCACGTACACCGCAAAATAACACAACAGAGACTTTCTAAAAGCACACTTTATAAAGCTCTGCCGTCTGAGCTAATTCCTGTACAATAATCCCCCCACCACCACGCGCTTATCAGAAAGTCCATCCTCATTGAGATTCAGAACGAGAGTGGGGGGAAAAGTCTCCCACCTCCCAGCACTTCATCCTCTTAAAGATTAACATACGCAATTGCATAATTAGTGGGCTTCGAAAATAGCAGGCTGAATGCATTTGAAGTCACTGGTGTTAAATTAATACACACTAGAGAACTAGAGACACTAGAGAACTTGAGAAAACGCTGCCATTTAGGCTAATGCGTGCCATTTTTTCCCCTTCTATTAGATTTTAATGTAGAGCATCATGCATTATTTACTATTTAGTTTTAACATATTCATTTTTTAAAAGTTTTTTTTTATTTATTATGCATATGCATGTTTATATATATATATATATATATATATATATATATATATATATATATATATATATATATATATATATATGCGCACACACACACACATAGTATGAGAGTGTATTTACTGTTTATATACATAAATATGCACAGTACACACACATTTATTATGCACATAAAAAACTTTTATTTTGGAGGTGTTTAATCACAGTTAATCATTTGACAGCACCAACATATTGTTATGAAAGAGATCACCTCAAGGCATTAAGATATTGGAGCACAGTTCATGAGCCACAAACAGGTGCATGTGAGAGCAGTCCTGTCAAGTGTTATAATATCTCTGCGCCATGAAATGTTTGGCAGGAAAGGACGCAGTGGACAGGCATCAGATATTTGACAGACATAAGGTTTTGTTTTTTTTTTGAAGAGACGAGCACATGCTGTGTGCTGGACACTGAGCCCGAACATACTGGTGTCCCTACCAGGCTTTTTAACTAGAATGACTGAGCTGTTGCTTTGGCTTTTTTTGTTTTGTTTTTTTTTTTCGAGCAGCAACGTGAGAAAAAAATAGAGATAAACCAGACCGGAACCAGCACAGAAATTCATTCAGGTCTGAACTGAACTGCTCTGGTAATTGGCGAGCAGGCCTTTCTCAGGAAAAGCTGTGGATTTTCTCGGTGCAGGGATTTAGTCATGAAAGCCACGGAAGCACCGAGGTATTCATGAATCATGTGTTGGATGATGTCATTTTTCCTGAAGCACATTTTAATAAGCATCGAACTGTGTGTGTTTTTCAGTCTCCCTGAGATCTCAGAGGAACTTCCTGTTAGAAAACGCTATGAGCGTATTCATCCACCAATATTTATTTTCCAATATATTCATTTATTACAAAAACTAGTGCAGTTGAATGATTAATCGGGATGAATTGCATCCAACATAAAGGTTTTTGTTTACATACTGTGTATATTATGTCCTGTTAGACACATGCAGCATATATTTAGAATGATATATTAGATGAATATATGTAATAAATGTCAGTTTTTTAATTTAAAATCGACTCACACACACACACACACATATATATATATATATATATATATATATATATATATATATATATATATATATATATATATATATATATATTTGAGTGTGTGCATGTAAAATTATATTATGAAGACAAAAACATTTATTTTGGATGCAATTAATTGTTTGACAGCACTACTACAAACCAGTTCATTAAAGAAACTACAAAAAAAAACTTAAAAACGGACTTTATACACACAATGACTTGATATATATCTCTGCCATGATTAGCTTTTAAATTTTTCTGTATCAAATATATGTTTTGTACCATATAATAATGTCATAATGAAGAAAAATCATTAATAAATTAAATTAAAAACCAAAGTCAAGCGGAGAACAAGGAAATGACATCCCCGCTTATATTATTATTGTTATGATTATGATTCTTATTAGTCTATAAATACCCTTCTAAACATAATTTGACTTTTCTTTGATACAGCAGTTTAGATTTCGGTTTGAAGTAATGCCGTTAGTTAAATTACATTTCTTAATTATGCTTATAATATAAATGTCGTGATTAAAACATACACTCACGTCTATTCAAGGTGTAAGGAAACATTTTTTCAAAGTGGCATGAAGTTTCTCCATGAACACAAAAAAAGCAGATTTTTAATAATAGATCTTTAAACATATACGCAATAGATTTTAAAAAGGATTCAGCATTTTTTTTTTAATGCACACTCTTATATTGACGGCGCATTCTGTGTTTCCAAAGCAGCGGCTGAAACGAGACTAACGGTAAAGCCGCGGGGCGTTCTTTACAGTCTCTACGCTGCACACTCAGCGATATCGACGCTAACCTTGAGAAAAAGTGTCACTGAAAACAAGACAGAACTGAATAATTCGCAGCAATTAACACCACTGTGGCACCTTAGCCATCGCTGAATGCAGAAATGTTTGCTTCAGCCGTAGTTCACCCCAAAAATAACTACTTTTGTGTGTCCCACAGAGCACAGAAAGTCACGCAGGTTTGGGACGAGACGACAGGGAGCAAATGAAGACAGATTTCTCATTTTAGATGAACGGTCCTTTAAAGTGAGCTTGATCGCGTGATGAGACAAATGAGAGACCTTTCCGAGTTTTATTGTCGAAGTCCCCTGATGAAAAGTTGAAAAACACTGATGAAATGAATTTGACTCATCGGGTCTCAGTCAAAACAGATGGTTATTGAAATCATTTCTCTCTGTCTGGTAGTCACCTGCTGTTCGTATGTCTCCGAAATGAAATAATGACTCAGTCTCTTTCAAGACCTGCCTCCTGCACCTTTCCAGAACTTTATGTCCGATAACAATAACGTTTTTTTTTAAAAAAAAAAACCATCGCGGCTCCAGAGACCTAAAATAATTAGTGTTTGAAAGAACTGCTGATGATAAAACAAGTCACGATAAGAGCGGCGTTTGTCTGACACACTTAATCAGGTTTTTGCAAACGGCAGCAGATGTTCCATTATATATATTCTATCATGGTAGCAGGTGTTTGTGTATAATAAAAATAATGATAAGATGAAAGCTTCCTGTAGACAGTATGCCATCTGTGGACTGTTTCCTGTAAGGAGCTGACAGATACAGCAGATCTCGCTCTGATACACTGTGTGTGTGTGTGTGTGTGTGTGTGTGTGTGTGTGTGTGTGTGAAGGTATGCGACAGCTTTGACTGCAATATTAGCATCACCACATCCTTCTGCTACTAATAATGAAGTACTAATGATCTAATTAGGCTGAGGGTACGCTTTTTGGCCGTACCAATTAACGGTTCCAGCACCCTGAGGATACACTTTTTTGTATGTGTGCATGTTTTAAAAAATTAGATAGGACTATATTTATTCAGATGCTATACTGGCCCATTTAGTCAAGTAAAAAGTTAAAGGGTACTTTAAAGTAGTGCTATCAAATAATTTATACAATATGTGTGTATATATGTGTATTTGCATATTTATTATGTATATATATATATAATATATATATATATATATATCTATATATTTATTTAAAAATATATTTATATGTTAAATATATTATATGTATCTATCTCTCTCTCTCTCTTCTCTCTTCTCTATATATATATATATATATATATATATAGAGAGAGAGAGAGAGAGATATATGATATATATATATATATATATATATATATATATATATATATATATATATATATGAATTGCATGTAAATAAAATATGTGTATATTTATATATGGATAATATATAAATGGATGATATTATATATATTATATGGATAATATACAAAAGCTTTAATTGTGATTAAACGTGATTAATCATTTGACAGCACTACTTTAAATCAAGCCCTGCAAAAACTAAGAAACAAAAACTGTCTAAGCTGGTTTAAGCTGGAAGTGTAGTTGGTTTTAAAACCATCTTATGCTGGTTTTAGTTGGGGTTATTTAGCAGGAAAGTGGGAACTATGTAACCTTCTGTTCATGTCTGTTTTATATATATGGTCTTCACAGAGTTTAAGGGGCATATATAGTAATGGAAAAAATGGGACAGGAAAAAAATTGTATTTAAAATGATTTTGGTATCTCTCAAAACAAGTTTGCAGTCCAAGATAAACTTGCAGAAGTTTTGAGTTCCTCTAAGAATGTTGTGTCTCTTTCCTCAAACTATGCACTAACTCACAAAAGTTGGCATTTCCACAAGAAACTGTACTTTCATTCACAAATGTTTTGTTCACCAGTCTTGTGTTCCCAACGAGACACTTTGCACTCGTTTGTAAAAGTTTTGCATCCCACCGAGAATCTTAGTTTTTGCAATCGCATTCCCCCCAAAAAACATTTTTTGATTAGACATTTTGGACTTTTTCTGAATATGGTCGAATCCATTTCCTGTAACATTAAAAAATTAAATAAGCAACAAGATAAAATTAATATTAGACGGCAATAACATCTCCTACTCAAACTCAGTCGGGTAAGGACTTGAATTAGTTTTGTCTTCAAAAAAGAGATTTTTTCCCCTTCCATATTTTTCCCATCACCATGTCCCATTAGGCACTCTGTGGGTCTGAGATAGTGTTGACAAAGCAGAAACGTAAAAAAACGAAATAAAAAAAATGAATGACTCATCTTGCACTTTACATTTTATCGAGTCAAACGCTCTTTTTCAGTCCATTGTGGCAAATACCACCAAAAATCTAATTAGCAATAACAAGTAACAACACAGTTACATAATTAAAGGTGAACCGTCTAATTACCGTCATCTTCAGAAAGCCATTCATTAGAATTCCTATTAATTGTTTTTTTATTATAAATTTGTTTTATGATTTTAAATAGCTATGTGTCACGCCTTTGGACTTTTTGTTATTGTTTTTGTCGTTTGCCATGTGTTCCGTTTGACCCACTTTAGTTAATTGTCTTTATTGTCTTCACCTGTGTGTAGTTAATTTAGTGATTTACCCGGCGTATTTAAGTCCTGTGGTTTCAGTTCTGTTTGTCCGATCTCATCTTTATGTGCGTGTGGTTATATCCTGCCTGCCTGCCTTTAATGATATCGCTTTATTTTCATCTCTAAGTAGATTAAAACGCTTTATTTACCTTTTATACTCAAGTGTGTGCTCTCCTGCTAACCTAAATTAGAGACTAAATAGAGACAAATAAATAAGAAAATATACATAATTTTAAATGTGTTTAATAAATGCGTTTCTAAAAGTGAATGAGCTAACTTAAAATTTGAATGCATATGTAAAATGACTGATTTCATTCTGCTTTCTAAAGAAGTAACGAGATCGTTTATGATTAGTGCTGTATGTATATTATATTTTAGTGACAAATTTGTGACAAAACCTCATTACGATTAATAACATAAGAGTTCAGTTGGTTATAAAGGACATTTTTGAGCACCAGGAAGCTGTGTTTGAGCCTTCGCTTTGAGTATGCAGCTCTGTGAAGACGGACAGTCCCATCACAAGACGCTCACACTCCAATTTGCAGCTCTATTTACCCTCGCGTGCCCAGGTCATTTGAAGGAGGCATATCTGACAGGACTGTCCCCCGTGGCATTGCCGGGAGTGACCCCTTTCTGAGACCATAATTACTACAGCTGACTGAAGCTGTATGAGTAGGCAGGATGTCACTCTCTGTTCAGATTTATCTGGCTGCTATTAGACCCATGCAGCGTGTTCCACTAAAACAGTTCCCCTCTGCCCGGCTCCTCAGCAGAGCAGCATACCCCGCTTCGCTTTTTGCTCCAAGAACCTGATGGGACATTTAAAGATGGGGCTTCTGGGTTTAACCCTGCATGCTGCGGATGCCCCTTGGTCGCGCTTGATCATCTTTATCATCCTCAGAAATCTTCTTTGTGCAGAGAACATTTATAAAGCGGACACAACATAAACTCAACACATTATTTATAACGATTAAATTGCATGACTTTTGTTGTGGTCTTATCGTTGGTTTCAAGAATAATTAAAGGGAAACTAAGCGCAAATAGGATTTTTGCGCTATTAATTATATTCCTTGCAAGCGGCAGTTATCTGCACCTCAGTATGGAAGTACATTATAAAACAGAATGCAACTTACAGAGCGTAAATGTTCATTTTAATTCGATTTATTAAATAGATGCCATGGCTTATTGGAACAAAAAAGCCTGATGCCTACCCCTAACCCTACCCAAAACTTTACTTTCAACTTTTTGGTCATTTCCTAGATTTTTGTTGAAAATAAATGCCTTTCTGATTTGATTTTAAATTTAAAAAGGGAGAAAAAAAATTGTCATGAGGTGGATTCGAACCCAGGCCGATCACGTTAAAATAAGACCACTGTACATTTTACTAACCAAAGCTGATGAAGCATAACTGTCTTTTGTAATGACTTTGTAAGAAAATGAAATGCCTCTTAATTGGTTCCCATGTTAGAGATACACTGATTTTGATATTTTGTGTTCTGTAGAAGTCTTGTTAAGTTAGAGAGTTGCATTGATTTTATTACAAAAAGCAATAAATATACATGATAATATTTATTGCATTTTGAAATAAAATCAATGCAACCTTCGCTAGCTTAAGAGACTTACAGAACACAAAATATCAAAATCAGTGTTTTTGATTTTATTTGTTTTTGATATAAAATAATATTTTTTCCTAATACATTTTAAAATGTCGAAAAACGCAATTTTTTGAAAATTGTTAAAGTTGTGCTTTAAAAAAAAAAAAAAAAACTTTTTTTTTTTTAAACATTTTTCATAAAGTGAACAAATGAATATGTGGGCAAAAGGATTGAGAATGCAATCCAAATATAGTCATAAATGGTCAAAAATGATTACAACAGTTTTTTCATCCTGCAAAGCTCCCTGAAATACTATGCTTTGCAAGTGCTTTAAATGCAAAGGATGGCCAGACAAAATGTTGATTTAGTTTAGTTAATAATAGTCAATTTATAAAGCAAATCTGTTTATGCTTGGTAATGTAAACTGATATTTTCTATTGACACACCACAGCAAAAGATAGAAAGAACTGACTTAAAACCGTTGCTGAAATTAATAATAATTATTCTGCATATACTGTACGTGTGTTACATAGTCTCTGTCTTGCACACAGATAGCACAGGGCTGTGATAATGTCCCGTCAAAAACGGCAAGAAAAATCGCTGTACCTCTGGGGTGAGGGGAAACGGTGACTTGTGGGTAATTTGACGGCGGGCACAGTGAGATTATCTCTGTAATGACACGTTCTGAGCAATCTAATGAGCAATCGGCCTCTTTCAGCGTGTGTGTGTCACAGATGATGACGCAAGAGACCGCGCTCTGAACTAATATGCCCTCAAGAAAAGAAGGATGGATGGAGAGAGGGAAAAAGAAGGAGAAAGAGAGGCTAATCATAGAAGGAGGAGGACAGATTACACATAAATGACAGAGTTATGGTTATGGGACTTTCGATAATGAGAGCGAGCGTTGTGTCCTCACACACAGAAACCCCTCTAGTCTGGGATGCGATGTAAGGTCATACATTGGGCAGGGCTTTGAGAGACGAGTTTGTGTGTGTGTGTGTGTGTGTGAGATTTATTTGAGGGCGTCGAGGTCCGTTCAGTGTCACATTCTGTTGGCGTCTTGCAAATGCTTTCTGTGTTAATCTCTGATCCACGCAGGGCTTCGACGATGACATTAAGAAACGCATTCATTTCTGTCACCACGGTGCTTCCTGTCAGACCAAACCATATCAGCCCTAGTGCATGTGCCTGAAACACAGCCAAATATAGCTCGTGTGTGTACGCTCATGCAATCTAATGTCCTGTCAGGATGAACTCGAGTGGTCTCACGAACGCTTAAATCGACGCATGGATGTGCGTGACAGAGCAGAGACTTGCAGGCTCCTCATTCGGCCATGTGCTTATGGGAAGGCTGTTATGTTATGGAGCTAATTGGAAAATGTTGCAAGCCGCTTATAATGTGCTGCCAAGTGTATCTCCAGATTTGTGGTCTAAAGGAATGTTCTGTCTGTTACCATATATAATAATATATATAATATTTTTTATTATCATTAATAACAACAACAGCAATAATGTGCAATTAAATGTGCTTTAAATAGATCAAAAGGGATAATTTTTTTATTTTAGTGTTGTCAAATTATGATTAATCGATACTAAATAAATGTTTTTGTTTTGATAATATATGTGTGTGTGTTATGTATCTGTAAACACACATTCATCATATGTTTTGAAAATATTTGCCTGTATATATTCGCAGAAATTCACATGTATTCGCATGTATAAATATATTTAATATATAAACATAATATATTTTGTTAAAATATATATACATGCATGTGTGTGTGTTTATACACATAATAAATATACACAGTACACGCATATATATCATGTAAACAAAAATACATATTTTGATGTGACTGGATGTGCGTCGAAAGCACTTTTTTTGCTTTCAAACAAATGTTCTGTTTAATTTTCTTTACTAAAAATAAAATAAACAGCACAAAGCTGTTAATAATAAACATTTCTTGAGCACCAGCTCAGCATTAAAATGATTTCTGAAGGATCATGTGACACTAAAGACAAAGAACATTCAGCAGTGCATTAAATAAATTACATTTTAAATTACATTTCAAATAAACGAAGCCTTGGTGAGTATAAGAGAGTTCTTTCATTAATATTAAACACAAGAAGAATGATAACAGTAAGGATAGTTTTAAAAATATAGTTTTAGCTCTCTAGATGGTGGGTCTTTTTTACTCTCATAATGACATCATCACATGGTGCAGCTGATTGGCTCTTTTCAGCCAATGAGCTCACTTCTCAACATTTAAATATTCGCTAGTGTCACGTCTCAGGACTGTGTTATTGTTTTTGTCTCGTGCCATGTGCCCTGTGTGCCTTCCAGTTAATTGTCTTTATTGTCTGCAGCCGTGTCTTGTTAGTTTAGTCAATTACGTTGTGTATTTAGTCCTGTGTGTTTTGAGTTCACGTTTGTCCGATCGTCAAGGTTACATACGTGGTTTATGTTCTGCCTGCCTGCCTGTATCTATTATTACTTTTGCCCGTTATTGGATTAAATCCGCTTAAGCTTTACGCACTTGCCGTGAGCTCCTTTCTCGCTAAACCACGATCGTGACAGCTAGTGCTTGCTGTAGCAGTTGCAGCACTTCTTCAGAAACCTTCCCCCTTCCCCAGCTCCACTTGTATAGATCTGCTATGGGGAGCTCCGTGGGTAATTTCCCATGTGTTATATGTTCAGCAGCAGTATTTCTTACATGCTCACAGCAGCATGTGGCGGATGTAAAGAAAGTCGGCACAGTAGATCTGTTTCACCAAGACCAAACACTTTAATATTGTCACGTACGGAGGGTAGAGTTGTCATGATGGTTATTGTCATAGGCAGCTATATCAGTATCGTTTACCAACATTTTATTGTATGAAATGAACATTTAAGAGGACTAATAGCAGGACATGTTTTTGTAAATTCTCCTCCAGAAAGACGTGTTGTTTGGGCTGAAAATGAATCCCTCTGCACCTTGATTGAATCTTGAAGGGCGCTGAAAGCTCAGACTTGCTCTTTTAATAATCGTATTACTATCTAATCTAATCTGAAAGACGTGGCTAATATAAAAGCACAGAGAGCCTCGGATAGTTGCACATTTTCCTTGTTTGTCCTGATGTAACCTCGACTGTAGTGGCAGACCGACCTGACAGCAATAAAGCCCAGAGGTCACCGTGTCTCTGCCGGGCAGGTGGTTGTTCCTGGCCCAGTTCACAGGGTATGGGACACACTAATCATCGTAATGACTTGCATAATGTCTGTCTGCTTTTTGTATGGGGAGAAGATTAGTTACCTGTAATCCCTGTCTTTAGCACCAGGTGGTCTTTTCCATTGAAGGTGGCTCAGATGTTGGGTTTTGTTTGTGCACACGTTCCCAGGCAGAGAAGCCTCAATGAAATGTTTGAGGGATTGTAAGGTTTTCGTGAATCTGAAATAATTGCAAAACCGATCCTACTGGGAAATATTTTCATAATCTACACAGAAAAGAGATGCCGCAATTTTATTAGTTTCTTCGTGATTTCAAGTAATGACATTGGACGTAATTGATTCTCACATTTCTTGTAACCAATAAACATATTTCAGCTAGAACTAGAATGAGATCAAGCAAAATAAAACAAGCAAAATGATGTATACAGCTGGGTTCAGTGGTTCTCCACCTCGAAAAACAGGTAGCATCATTTAAAATAAAGAACATGCGAAACAAAAATTCTATTCAAGAGATATTTTAATGGTAGATACATTAATGGTAGATACTTGCAACTGTGAATTCTAAATCAGAATTTGGATTATATTAACATACACTTCTGAGAACATATGATTCCCCTTCCCCCTCAAATTTAGACATTATAACCCGCAATCGGGAGTTTATATCACACAATTCTGACCCTTTTCCTCATAATTGCAACTTTAAACTCCAAATTATGGCTTAATCATTTTTTTTATTTCAGAATTGTGAGAAATACACTAAAAAGTTGCAATAATCGTTTTTTTTTTTATTCAGTGGCCGAAATAGGCTTTTATAGGTAGAAAATTTTAGGAGGAAACAAACACACAAAAACAGATTCAGTAAATCTAGAGCGAATGGAAATGCCATGGACGCTCAGTGGTTAAAGTTAATCAGCACTTTACATTTTTGGACAGTAATCTATGGACAGTTTTAAACCTTGCTATCACTGTACACCTTCCTCATAGTTGTTTTGACTAGGCGTGAAACTAGCATTTAAAACACTTGGTTTAAAGGTCATCCAAGTTCAATAAATGCGAACAAAGTTTTATCTAAAGACCTGTCGTGCTTCACTGTTGCCTGCTCTGCATTCGCGCCGGTTCGTTTTTTTGGCTTTATTTTTAATTAAAAAATAATGAAATGCGATGTCATCTCGTAATGACTGAACACTGAGATTTGAAGTACATTTGGCTGGTCAAGGTGCTCATTAAATCTCTGCTGAATGCAGGACTCTCTCCAGGACAATCAAACCCAGAGGTGACTTATTGCCGCCCCTGCTCTCTCTCAGTCTCCTCTCATCTTTGTAATGGAGGAATTAGTGCTTTTTGATTAAAGGTGAAGCGGCATCGTTTCTCCTAACTCACATCGCCAAACGACCAGACGTTAGTTAATAAGACAAAAGATATTGAGTGTAATGTCAAAAAGACAAATGAAGAAAAGATGAGTCTTTAGCTGGATTTTGTACCCACCGTATGTAATGAGGAGCTGAGGGTCACAGAAGCTGAGCTGTGTCCGGCCTAAGTCTCAGCCAGGGTTTGTGTTTGTGGCTCATTCTGTCAGGCTGATATGTTGAGCTGACAGGCTGATGCTCTGCTGGGCTTGGACTTCAAGATGGGGATGATGGTTACTGACCTGTTTCCTCCTCACGGCCACTGCTGGAGGACTCCAAGACACTGTGTGTGTGTGTGTGTGTGGAAGTGACAGAGAGGATGAAATTGTGTCAGAATAAAAGATGACAAACAGAATTTAAGCATTTTTAATAGTAAACATTGTTTTTCAGGTTTTAGTATTAGTAATGTATTTAGTAATTGTACTTACATCTAAAATGTTTTTAAAAACGTATGTTTATGTGTGTGTGTTTGTGTATTTGTATATTTTAATTTATACTGCTACATTTATATGAAACATAGTATAGCAGATAATAGCTATTAGCAGTATATATGATATTTCTCTATATGTAAATACATAAAAATAATATAAATATATATTGTAAAGTTGTATTAAAATTGTGTGGTTTAAATAACTGTAATATAATATTTTTATATTATTTTTCAAGAACATTTTATTATATTTTAACATTTTCAGCAGTGTTAAGTTTATCTTTCAAAAATGTTGACAGCTGCTTCATTTTTCATTTGATAACACTTACTTAAAGCCTTTGCATATAATGCATTATAAAAGTAGTTTTAATGCCTTAAATTATGCATTGTACAATCTTACGAATAATTGTAAGCACAGGTAATAAATTGTTACACTATAAGTTTTAAATGCGAATAGAATTATTTACAAGAAGATATGATTTATTACAACATAAGTTATAAATAATTATAATGCATTATACGCCTTTAAAGGGGTCATATTGTGTTACTAGGAAGAACATCCTCATCCTCTCCTCTGTCTTCTCCTCTCTAGATGAGGGCCAGACGGTGTGCCAGGGGCCGGACATGCTGGGTCAGCGCCTGGCGGAGGTGGGCATGCAGCTGCGATCGAGTGCCACCAGGGACTGGGTTACTGGGACTACCTGTTCTTCATCGCCATCGGCCACCATCTTCAGCGCCGGGACGGTGTCGGCCTGGGTGATGGGCGCCTCATGGTCCTGTACGAGCGCTACAGCAAGAGGAAGAGCGAGGAGCTGGACAGCGAGGACGAGAGGAGGAGACGGTCACCCGAGGGGCAGGAAGTGGAGGAGGAGGGGTAACCACGGCAACGGGACCTGAGCAAACCAGGCATGCAGGTGTGACCAGAGCACAGAGGGACGCTGGGAAATCTTTGATGAACACACAGCGAGCTGCGGACAGAGCGAAGGAGTTTTCTTTACTATAAAGAGGTTTAAAGTGCACTTTTTTAGAATGTGTCAACCTTAGTTTTAGATTAAGACGAAGAAGAGCAGGGCAGGACAGACAGGTTCTTATCGGTGGACTCAGACAGTTGAGAGGGTCACGGTGAACTTTCAGCTGTTTCTGACAGATCTGAGGGGTTGGTCTCGGTTAAAAGAGTAGAAATAATGCTCTCTCACACACACAACGCTCTACCCAGTGTTAGTAATGTAACTGGGGAAGAGTGACAACACTGTGTTTCACACTTAAGAGAGAGACAGCAGAAAGAGAAAAGACAGCGGGAAGACAGATAGGTAGAGAGGCTCAAGACTTGTCCAGTAACCTATCTCAGCTTTTATTTACTAGCTCAGGTCAAAGAACGGAAAATATAAGTGGGGATATACAAGGCAGTCTCTCCAGACTCATGCAGTGTGAAATGAACGAATAGAAGATGGAAGACTCTTTCTAAACTGTCTGCACAACTCCATGGAAGGCTGAAAATGCTTTTTCAGGGGTCACAGACTGACTGACTGCTCAAAAGATGGATTGATCAAATTTTATTGCAGGGCTTTACAATAAGGATTCTTTTCTCGCTTGCCTTGTCAGGTTAGTAGTTTTCACCCTGTCGAATAATACATATATACTGATGAACAATAACGATTGAACATTTTACCATAAAGATAAATGTTTTTAATAACAGTATTCTGCATCAAATTGATCAAAAAAAAACAGATGTGTTACGATTTTCACAAGAATACAGAGTAGCATTAACTGCTTTCAACATTGAAAATGTTGAAAAAACCCCAATGATTAAATTTGAAGGCATAACACCGCACGTAGATGGTTAATATGAATACAGTGTACCAGCAGGGCAAGTGAACTGGCTGAAAACATTCTCACTGGGCCCCGGCCATTGTACCGCCCTTATTGTTGAGCCCTGTATTGGAAAGGACATTATTGATCTCAGTAAGCCTGTATGCACTGCACCGAAAAGCCTTACACACAAGATGTAACCAGTCCAGCAATAACACCTCCAGGTGATACTGAGAGCAATAGAGGGAAACATGTGAGTGTGTGTGAGTTTGTGTGAGTGCGTGTGGCTGGTCGCTGCGCTATAGGTGGGGGAGAATAAAATATGTCAGCATTCTGCAATTTTGGCAAGGCTTTAATTTTTTTTAATCAAATGTGATTCCTCCTGTGGCTACCACATCATGCCACTCAAGGGCAGAGCTAAAGTGACCCTCTCTCTTCACACTGCACCATCAGCACTCGAGGGAATCGCTCCCACCGAGAGTGTTGTTTTAGCCCGCATTTTTTAGTTGTTTAACACAATTCCATTAAGAAATTATGGTAATGGCACATTTAGACATTTGTTTCAGCACGGTTCCTCATCGTCTATGTTGTGCAGGATTCAGCAGACTACTACAATCTGGCATAGTTTGCTCTGCAGCATTACCACTGCAATCCAGACACCTGAATAGTCTCTTTAAAACGCTGACAGTGCTCTCTGCCTCACAGCATGTCTGGGTCTATAGCTATTCTCCATTATTTGACCATCAGTGCATGAATTACTGCTGCCATGATCATTAGAAAATTGTACACAAATATCTTGTTTTGAACCGAACTGGTTTCTGTCAGCTGCAATAACACAAAGTTAATTTCTCCAGGCATATGGCAGCATCTTTTGTGACTTCTTTATGGTTGAGCACTATACCAACACGGTTAGCATGTGGCGAGATGCTGGATTGATGGTGATTAGTTAAAAAAGGAGCAGTTTCACTCCTGAATTACCACATACAAAAGCTGACACTACTCTTCTAGCAGATTCGCCCATCTGTCTTGGCATGTTTTATCCCTATATTCAACTTTGGAGAGATGTGTAGAGCAGGCACATCCTCTCATCTCTGGAGTTTTTAGCAGAGAGGGAAAGCTGATTCTGGGGTGTTGCGTGATTGAGGGTTGCTAAATCCATCTGTAACGGGTTAAAGAGCTTAAGGGAATAATGCTTCTGGTCTGGGCTGCTCTGGAAAATATCTCAGCTGCTGCTTTTAACAATCTATATATTCTATAGCTAATATTCTGTTGACTTCTTGTTTTCATTTTCCTAAGAGCCTCAGCGGGTCACTTCTGCACAACTAGTGGAACCCAACAGAAATACAACCTTTCTTCTTCCAAAACACTCCCATCTACAAAGCCCCTAAAGCAAAATGGTGACTGTAAAAGAAAATTATATGTCAATGCAAGAGAATGATAATAGGAATC
The DNA here is from genome assembly GCF_018831695.1 of Puntigrus tetrazona. NCBI lineage: Eukaryota > Metazoa > Chordata > Actinopteri > Cypriniformes > Cyprinidae > Puntigrus > Puntigrus tetrazona. Next base: position 7,576,046 of record NC_056718.1, read on the forward strand.
ATATTTCAATATTTCAACTCAATTGAGATAGCATTTTCCGAATTAGAGGTTCCCATCCCATCTGCTATTGGTCAGTCAAACAGACAGTTTCACCTCAAACTAACACCAGTGGTTGAGTCAGTGTTGCTTTGATGGGACGAGTCGAGAAGTCGAGAAGAGTGACAGGAATTGAGCAATTTAATGTTTCTTATAATGTTTTTATTACTTATATACATCAAAGTTTCCAGTATATAAAAAAAAATATTAAAAGTTAACCTATTATATGTTGCCCTTATGAGGTAGTGGCTTATAAAAACACCCTCTCAAGCCAAAATGATCCAACTCTGCAACTTCTCTGACATCTAACTTACTGGCTCTAACGGTGAAGAAATCACATAATGCGCCTTAAAACGTGCACATGCTCACTAAACCCGGTTGAAAATTAGTCTGAAGTCTATAAACCCTACAAGCTGGTCTGTCTAAAGTCTCAACTTCAGGTCACAACCCTCGACTGAATGTGTGTGTGTCGGCACATCAATCTAACCTCGTTCTCATTCATTGTCTCTTTCTCTCCTTCTGTCCTCTCTCATTCGTTAGAAGGTGGGCTGCTTCAGATTACTGGTTACAGCGAGATATCACCAGATCAGCACTATTTTGAAAGTGTTAACCCCATTCTGAGAAAGACTCTTCAGGGAAACAGAAGTGCATGTCTACAGCTGAGCCAGGAAATACCTGGAGAGACTTCCTCAAAAACATAAAGGAAAATACTGTTAAAAATGTTGTGACAGAAACAAACAGTAGAGGTCGAATGAATTATGCTGATGTCAGCACCATGGCAATATAAAGGTGGACAGCAGAGGTAGTAAATTTTATAGCAACACGCTGCAGTGTGTGCCGTTTTCACCTGCCGTGAACTCTGAGAGTAATCATGCGTGACTATGTCATCGCCCTTTAGAAGAAGAGAGAAATTGGGAAGGAGTTGTATTGGTGTTTTATTCCTCTATGAATATTAATGTGTAATATAACAGGTGATAAATGGGACGAGCCCTAGTGCTATCCGATAGTCAAGTTCAGCGTAAGAGCAGGACTTTATCTGAGTCTCCAGGCACTAACAGTGCCACAACACTGCAGTCTGCTCAGCTCCAAAACCGCAAGCACCATCAGCAATGCAGCAGGGGTGGCCTGTGTCAGGAAGATCTGTAGAGATACTCGCACGCATTCTCTCAAACAGAACGCTAATGAACTAGCAGCATGCTACTTCTTTGTGAATGTACAAACAAAACCTCAGAGCGTTAAAAATAGAGGCTGGAGTGTATGTGGTACGCACCAAACAATTTTCAAACAGATGCAGCTAGAACCCACAGTGGTCATTAACGTTATTTTAAGCATTAGCTTTTATTAGTTAAGCTAATCTGTGGCTCTAGATAATGCTTTGTGGAAAATTGGAAAGTTGAAAGGTGTCACATGTACATTTGGGTCTCAAAGGATGCGTGTTGTAAGCTAGCAAGTTAATCAGTTAGCAGTTTCTAATTTAGTACACTGGTGGTTGGGAGGCAAAACAAATAACAAGAAAATAGATATCTTTGATCATTTTTGATAAAATATGAAAACAGTTGTAACTTTAGCGATACAACAGCTTGCCACTGGAACAGAGTCCATTGAGGGACTACTTATCTACCTCTAAAAGGTGCAAACTGGTACCTAAAGCCTGGTACACACTGCACGATTTTAGCAGTCCTATAAGATCATTATGTGATACACTGTGTGACATGGATCTAATACACTTGGCTAAAATGTCATCAGCATGTGCTAGTGGTAAACAAAAAGAGCATGATAAATCACACTTTAGTGGTCGTGACTTTTATATGTAAGCTGACAAAATGTTGGAGCGGTGAAAGAGAAAGGAACAAGAGTTTGAGTGTCATGTTTTAGCACCATGCGTTTATTTCATGTTGCATTTTTATTGGTTGGTCAGTACATGTGCATCGTAACAGTTAAACCCACTACATGATGATCATGCTGTATCATAGACTATCTTTGTTCGCAACACCATGACAACTGCCGTTTTTGAACCCCTCTCATTGTACGATGAAAGAGCATTGGTAGGAGCCACAGAAATCGCCACGATTGTTTCACGATGCAAATCAAAACCAAAAATCATACAGTGGGTCTGGGGCTGTAGAGCAGTAATAAACATGAACCCTTTAGGTACTACTCACCTCCATTGACGTTACTATACTGGTGACAAGCTGTTGTACAACGAAAGGTAACATTTTTGCACGTTTTCTGAGAGTGCACTGTATGAAATGCTAGTTTCTACTAAGTAAACCAAGCAATTTCAAATCAGGCTATGAGTTGAGTACTCCTTAAAAGTTCTTTTAGCCTGTGAAATCCCCTTTGGGTTTTAGGTGAACTTTATTCAACTTGACAAAAAAAATAGTTAATGATAGCATCATTTGAAGTGGGAAAAAACCCATGACCAATTTTGAATGTTGTGTCTTATCAGTAATCTCCATAGATAGACAATTAGCAATTTAGGCCTTGTACATTCTCAGATTACTTGTCCCTCAACAACTTTGTACCTTATTTACCCATAAAAAGGTTCATCATAGTATGCCTTATAGGTAGTTAGGTTTAGGTACAAGATGTTGCGCACCTAAAGCTTTTATACATTTTCCCTGTCAGTGTAGATGCATTCTAGTTAGGATTTGAGACACTGCCTCAAAGTTTTTCTCATACATTCTTGATGTGCCAATGAACAAAATGAAAGTGTGGGAGAAGGCTCAGAAGAGATTCAAATTAGATTTGTGTGCAGAGAGTAGCTGATTTAAGGAGTGTTTGGTTCAGCCTTTAGTAAAAAGTCTAGGAAATAATATTGATCTTAGTTCTTTTTTTTTAACTTTTGTTTAGGATTGGAGCTTGGGGACCAGAGGCAGTGCTGCAGACTGCAGGTCTCGCACAGGACTGAATTTGGGATTCTGTGAGACTTTAGATTTGCTGGATTGATTTGCTGTCTGCAGAGGTGTGTCCGTCACGCTCTGTCCATCATGCATGAAGCACTGCAGAATTTCCCAACGGAGAGACGCTAAAACACTCTTTTCTTTTTCCTTTGTCGTGTTACATCTCATAGCTTCTCTTCATTTTGTGGCTCATCTCATCTTGTTTCTTTTTGTGTCTTCTCCTCTCTTCCTTATCATGTCTCCTTTCTGTTCCATCATTTGTCTTGTTGTCTTGTCACATCTAGTCTCTCCTTGTCTTCCATTCACATCTCTGTCTTCTCTTCTCTTCTCTTCTCTTCTCTTCTCTTCTCTTCTCTTCTCTTCTCTTCTCTTCTCTTCTTCTTCTCTTCTCTTCTCTTCTCTTCTCTTCTCTTCTCTTGATTGTTGTGCCTGGTCTCATCTTATTATTGTCTTGTCTCCTGTCTTCCTCGTCATGTCTCTTTCTTCTACCCTCCTAGTCCTTTGTCTTGTCATCTTGTTTCATCCTCATTTTGTCTTGGCTTGTTTCATCTCTCTCTTTTTGTTCTCTCCTCATCCTTCTCCTTGTCTCATCTTTTTCTCCTCCTCACTCAGTCTTTTTCTTGTCTCTTTCTGGTTCACCTGGTCTCATTTTTGTCTGTTCTCATCATTTGTTTGGTCACTTCTCATGTCTCCATGTTCCACTACTTGTCTAATTTCTCTGCTCTTTGCTTTGCCTCTATTCTCTTATTGTCATTTGTCTTGTCTAATTTAGTCTCGTGCCTGTTGTCTTCTTTTCTCATCTCCCAGCTCGCCTCGCTTTATCTTCCCATATATCCTCTATTATCTTATTTTGTCTCATTCTCGAATCTCATCTCCTCCCCTTCTTCTGTATCTCTTTTTAACTCAACTCCAGTCATACCATCTAGTCTCTTTTTTGTCTCTCTTCTGCAGTAGCTGCTCAGTAATAGCTCTGTTCTGACACTGTCCTCCTCTTTTCGTATCTCTGCAGTGCTGGTTTAGTGAGGGTGATGCCATAAAGGCTGCTGTAAGCCATCTTCCTCTGTCTTAAGGAAGAGGAGGACTAAATCAGAGCGGATGACAGGTTTCACTGGGAACCAAAGCTTAGAGACTTTGCTCTGCCTTGACTCACAATGCTTTCATCCACTTTAAGCATCATGTTGATTTTCCCATTAGCAGTTGGGTGAGTGTAGACAGCTTGACATTTTACTCTCTATTATATATATATATATATATATATATATATATATATATATATATATATATATATATATATATATATATATATATATATATATATATATATATATAGTATATATATATATATATACACACTTTTTCATGATTATGATCAAATCTAAACACAACCTTTCTCTTGAAATGTCTGCTGCATACTTGTGAAGAGAAAGAATCCATGTTTTGAACCCATTATCGATCAGAGTCCAGAAGAATGACAGCTGCTCTCAGCACTATATGTTCTCACAATGACCCTGGGCGTATGGTGCATCATCAAATGCCATTATGACCTCATTTGGGCAACATTCTTCCAGCCTGAAACGTCATCTCCCAAATTAGTCCCACACATAAGGTCACTGATCATTTTTATGGGGTGTGGGACAGTTCACTGGGAAATTTAGTGTAGTCAGATCACCTCCCTGCCAAATACTTGCTCGGTGTGTGTGAGAGGTCCTCCATTCTGATAACCCCTCTTGAGCTCTTGGCATCCTGTAACACACAGCGGAGGCTCGACTGCAGTGTGACAACAGCTTAGAGCAGGAAGAGAACGCTGATGCTCACAAACACACTCTACAGAGCCGGATCAGCCTCTTATCATCTCTGACAGACTGAAAACTTTTATTTATCAGTTATTCTCTTTTTCTCCCCTCTTTGTGTCTTTGTGCTATTGGTGCACATCCGAATCAGTGTTTCAGCAGCTACTTTGAAACTGCAGTTTATAAAAACTACAGACCAGTCATAATTTAGAATGACTAAATTACAGGCATGCTTCCTGCAAGAAATACCTTTAAAGGCTAAAATTACTTATCATTAGATATCATAAGGTTTATTAGATGTGAAATCCTATCATAATAACTTTGCAGTCATAATCATATGTTACACTGTTAAACTTTTTATTGCAATTTTTACAAGGCAGCCCTATTGACAGTAAGTTACTGTAACCATGCCCATTTACAGTAGCCTGCACAATTTCATAATTTCATTTCACAATATAATGCTACTACTGCTTTTGAGCATACAGTAAAGTACAGCAAATTCCCATATACAATAAAGTACTGCAAATGGCATAAAATACCCATTATGCAGTGCATATTACAGTAGTTAACTGTAAAAATATTTTAAACATAAAATGCTAATGAACCATTGGTTAAAAGAACCAGGCAACCATGCAAATGTTTTTCCAGCAAGTAGCGCAGGCAAGACATGCATATTTCTGTTTAAAAATCTACTTAATTAGTAGAGTCACCACTTTAAGTTAGTTCCTCTGCAACATCGCTTATAATACTGCAGCCAGGACGGTTAATTCTGAGGACGTCTCTTGGGGCATAATCAAAGCATCTGATGTAATCAGTCAATAACATGGTCACACATACACACACGGCCTGCCTTCCAGGAGCAATAAACAGGTGACTTTGAGGCCTCGCAAAATGTCAAAGTAGTTTTACGACAGGAGAGAAAGTAGAGAGTCTTTGCAGTTGTTTCAAGAGCAAAACATGAAATATTCACGAGCATTTAATCTCTGCTTACTGACATTCACATCTGAGCAGCCCGTTCTCTAAATGCAAGTGCTTATGTGTACATTGACAATTGCACATTCAGTAGGGATTTCATGTGAATCTCTCAGACAGCTGCCTGCTCGTTGTGTAAGGGGTGACACACAGAATCACACAGGGGCCCAAGGGGGCCCCTGACCTATTTACAGCCCCTACCCCACTGGTCACACACAGCCAAACACACACACTGAGTCTGTAACATTTCCACACACACACAAAAAAAAACATACCCAAATTCAACCTTCCTAGGATTTTGTAACTAAAATAAGGAGAAGGCGTGAGAATGGTTAGAAAACTAAACTGAGATCATCATGTCGTTAGTAGTGGCCCACTCTTATGGAAAGCAGAAAATGTTTGGAAGTTTAGTAGAAGAGGTTTAGTTGAACCAAGTTTAAATGTTTATCAGATATGGCAATAATCTCAAGGTAGCCAAATATCATTCAGTTAGTTGTGCTGGTCAACATATTGGTGTATCATGTCTCCTCTGTTGTTATCTTTTGGCACTTTACAAAATGGCACTTTGACTTTCATGTCCAAAAAGTGCAAAAACTAAATTTTCTCTAATGGGATAGTTCAAAAAAAAAAAAAATTGTCATAATTTACTCAAGTTTGACTAAACGAGATTTTATTTTTTTCTGTGAAAAATAAATTTCAAACTGGGGTCGAATGGGCAGTCTAAAATAAATGGGGTCCAAAATGACATTGAACTGAAACCCTGTTGACTTCCAAATAAAAACTGAGAACAATTCTCAAAAACTTTTTGTGTGTTTTTCCAGTGGCGAAAAACAAAGGCATACAGGTTTGGTCCAACATAAGGGTTAGCAAATGATGATAATTAAATTTTTAAGAGAAGTGTCGCTTTTTTACCCATCGCAGTATGTAGTACATATACGATATACCTTAGTAATAATGAAATCCCATTTCTCTGCAGCTTCGGTCTTTAATGGTTCTTGAATGCACCTCGATGTCCGTCCTGCAGTAAAGCAGATGCTGAATGTAAAATTGCCATTTATGAACATGGTCTTTCATGCTTTGGGCTTAATCTGATCTGTCGTAATGGGATTCAGCTTTGCACTGGACTGGTGAAGCGGAAAGTACACACGCTTCACACACTTTGGTGTTTAGGAAACCAAGTCAAGAAACTCCTCACCGTATGAACATTTAGGGCTCTTTTCAGCTCTGCAAGAAGCTCTGTCTATTTAATAAAACTATAGTAACTTATATTAAGTAACATATATCTTTTACTAAAACAGAAAAAAAGAATAGAATATGTTTATGGAGTTTTTTTTGTTGTTGTTGATTTGTTTTGCTGTTTTATTTTCTTACTCTGGTGTGAAACATCACCTGTATTAGCACAAATGAAGAGGACGCAGGCAGACAAGATCAATAGTTTTCTTCTGGCTGCCCTTTTGCTTTGGTGCAGAGGCACTTAGACTGAACAAGTGAGACGCATGAGTGTGTGTGTGTGTGTGTGCGTGTGTGTAAAAGCGTGTGGCCGGACATGTGTGTTTTGTGTGTGGCTCACGTGTCCATGCCTGTCAACTTTGTATTTATAACATTAAAGGTCATTTGAGTGAAAAATAAGGTGTCCTCCTTGTCTCATTGCCGTCACTGTGTATTTTCTTTCTCACACTTGCACACAAATACTGTTTTTGGCCAGCACAGCATTTTCAATCTTTCTCTAATATATTAAACCACATTTCCATATCCAACAAACAACAGGCAGGAAGTCATTCATTTCCAGTGGAAGTACAGTGGCTTTGGATTTAAACACGCTATTTTTTGCCACTGTAACTTTAAGAATTGTGTATGTAAACGATCTCTTTTAGGATTGGCTCACTTGTCTCGTGTCGCTTCATCAAGGCGGTCAAGTTACTGAATAAATGTGAACATTTAAACGAGCTTGTGATGTTATAACCATGATGATTTCTGAATTATGCTTTTCTGCAGCTTAGTTTCTATGAATTGTATTTGGTTCTGAGGGAACTTTTTAACCGACCGATTAATCGACAAGCAGTGTACTTGAATAAATGACTCTTTTTCTTGCAGACATGAATGCACCAAATTTTGTATTGCCCATAACGATGGGTTTTATGCTTTCGCTTTCCTGACCTTTGAGTTTGTAGTTGAACTATAACGCTGTGCCGTAAATGCTTTTTTCTGTGGTAGCCATGTAAGTTTAGCACCCAGAGACGGAGGCCAGTGCTTGGGAGTTTAATACAAACACATGCAGATCTCAGCTCAAAATGAGTCATACTGGCAGATAAATGGGTCAGAGCACAGACACAAACAAAAGACCACCCTGGAGGAAATAAAGGTTATAACTTACTCATGGGCAGTGCAAAGCTCAACACACGTGGTTACTATCAGACAAGAATTTTTAAATGTGTGTTCACGCACAGCAGGAGAAACTGCAAGAACTAAGTAAAGGTAGCTTTGGGTGAGGAAAATCTAAATATAAGTCATTATTCAACGAAAAACTTATGGCATTGTGATTGGTTACAAAAGCAAGAACCAATGATGGTTCGCTATCAATCATTAACACCAAACAAGAAGAGTGAGGGTAAAACAATGAATTTTCATTTCTGGCTAGGCTATTACCTAAGCAGTATTCATGCGTATAACGAACACCCTTGCACTTTTTTTGTAAATTATTTTGTCTCTTGTCTTTCCTGTTCTCTATTATCTCCTCTTCTTCTCTCCTTCTCTTCTAGAAATGCGCAACACACAAACACAGGGGCTTCCAGTGTCGACGACTGCCAGTTCACTGGAAACACAATCGCAGCTGACAGTTATGTGTGTCATGAGGACAACGGCGCGGCGGGGCAGAGATGGCAAACGCGCAAATCCAGTCACCACATCAATGCACGCGCAAACAGAGACGCCTTCAATCCCAGATTTATTTACACGCACACAAAGACGTTTAATTTGGAAAACTGAAATGTTTTGGATCCATTCACACCCACACAATGCTTACAGTCAAACAGAGGGCTAAACCGGTAAATCCTCCAAACGTCGAGCTGAACTGAGAGAGGTTATTAATACGAGACAGAAGGTTGGCATAATGCCCCAAATGCTATTTAAAAAGGCCCTGTCCGACTCGGAGTCTTTTGAATGGAGGGAAGTACTAAATAATAGGGAGGGTAAATTAATTTGCTTTCATGCATGCTTTGACCTAAAGGTAAGTGCTTTCAGGATATACGTTTATATACGTTTGTGAGAATCAACTCCTACTAATTGAGCCACAGAAACAAAAATGCAAAAAAACTGTTTGAATTACTGAACGACCTTGGCATCTACCTCTTTTGCCTAGGCATGATGGCAACGCTCCCCCAAAGTAGGCAACAGACACCCTGGTCTGACCTCCCCTCCCCTCTCCTCTCCATGTGCCTGGCTCTTTTTATAGCAGACCATATTCATTAATAGAGAAGGTTCCTCCCTGGAGAACAAAGCTCATTACAGAACTGCGCATCCTTTGGGTGCTCTCTGATCCTCGCTGGGATCTTTCTCTGGCAGGTCGGCACCTTTTCCCCGATTTGACGGCTTTGGCAAGAATTCCCCACCCCAATCTCCGCTTCTTTCCTAACTTAACTACTCCACAGAGATCGCAGGACAGAGAAACATCCGCCTCTTAATGAGTTTTGCTAATGCAAGCCGCTTGCTATGTCACCTCTACGAACACAACGCGACGCTTCCTTCATCATGACATCGAAGTTACATCCAACTTTTTCAGCGCACATTAGAACATTTGATGTGCTCTGTTCACTTAATTATGGTCGGTATGCCAAAGTTTCACTTTAAGAAATAAGGTAAAATTGCTTTCAAAATGCTAATATATATAGTGGTAAATAAGGTACAAATGTCTACCTTTTAAATCTTTTACATTTTCTGAAATGTGCGAAGGTACTTCAAAAGCACAAAAATGTGCCAAGCTGTAATTAGTTTTGAGAAAGCATTGTCACACCCAAGAGGAAAATGTTCCAGAAGTCGTAAAACCTAGATGGATGTATCAGCTGTAAAAAAATTGCATTTCGCACAGATAACATCGTAGTATCATGACCACAGGTAGACGTTGGATAGTATTGTGAGTTGGAACCTGACTTGAGGGGGCGCTCAATGAAAAGTTCCTACCGAACTCGGAAGAAATCTCCAGAAACAAATGGAACGCAGCATTATTTTTAACTTGAACTGTGTGTTTTAGTATGAAACATCCACGGAAAAGTGATGCAACGATGCATGCTATGAGTTCTCACTGTGGAAAACGGTGCATGCCAGTTGAACGAATGTAATTTAAACCTTCATCTCAAAGCACAGCCGTATTGACATATCGATGTATTTAAGCTCATATCTACTACTCAGCACACAGGATTCATTTGGGGAGGCCTGTAACTTTGTGCCTCTTTGAGCTAGTGTCAAATAATTAGCTGTATAATTGGAGCAGGGTCACTGCTGGCAGCTACATATCTTGAAACACAAACAGCTACAACATTTATCTGACTGGTGCTATGTACGTTATGCGGTTGCTATTACCAGCATGTCATCCTGTTCCTTGTGTGTGTTATACACTGTGCGGTGAGGGATTTCTATCATTATCACTGAACAATTATATTCTAAATATAACTGTGACGCACACACATGCACAGTGACCCTCAGGGCTATAAAGTGTTTTGCAGTGTATAGCAGGCTGAAGTGTAGATACTCCAAATTCATCAGCATCACTCAGCAAAAAGACAAATGATGTTTTAGAAACAGAGCACTGGGTGCTTTAAAATTTAAAAGGACTCTATTTAACCTCACTTTACACCACCCCTACAAAGAAACAAGCCTGAATAATAAATATCAAATCACCCTACAGAATTATATTCAGAAATGGTGTGATTTCATCAAGCATTTTGTAGCTAATCAAGTGCTTTAACCAAGGTTTCTCAGGTTAATAAAGCATATTTGGTATATGATAAAACACAAAATATCAATGTTTGTATTCTGTGCTTTGTTTAATTTAGGTAAGGCAACATTTTGTAAACATTAAACCCCCAATTACCTTAATATTTTGTATGTGTTAATCATTTTTACTGTTAAGAAAATGTGGCCAAATGGGTCATTAAGATTTTTAATGTAATGTTTATTGATTTATTTTAATGAAAGACATCTCTATGCTCAACAGGACTGCACTGTATTTTTTTAAAAATACAATAAAAACAGTTTGCGCTAATTAACATTTTGCTGGAAACCACGGAAACTATGCTGCTATTTTTATTTTCTATTATTTTTGTCACTGAATAATTAAAGAATCACTTTTTTTCATGCATGGTGATGACTATGTCTTTCATGCTAATAAGACAACACACACACACACAACAGTGTGACTTCTTGATCATTTATCCCTTTAAGAATCATAGTTTGTTGCATATAATTTGGTCATAATGGCTTATACAATGCATCTGATTTGACTACCAGAAGAGACACATTTGCTGACATCAGAATCAAAAGTGTAAGTAAGAATGGAATCAATCGAACATGATATCAGTTATCGCTCTGTGCATCGCCACTCTAAACATCAGCAGTGTAAGAAATCAGCAATGAGATGTGCATTTTTACACAGAGCGGCTGCATCAAGACAAGGTAAAACAATGTGATAAGGTGCAATAAAACATTTATGGTATGACTAATGCAAAAGAAAAAGTAAAAAGAAGGACTGGTAAAGGCACAACTCAGTATTTTCTGCACCTTGGCATGTGTCCACATCGCATAGTGAACTGAGACGAGCTTACTGCATTGGTTGTGCTGCAGTGCATGTGTGTGTGTGTGTGTGTTGTACTGCTGCATTGTGTCATAGTCGTCGTGCAGGAGCGCTTGGAGAAGTTTTGTTCTCTTTCCTTATGCTCTCTTTCTCTATTATGCGTGAAGAGCTGAATCAGCAGAAGCTTCCAGCATAATGCAAACCACTGACCCAATCTTCCTTTTGCTTTAAGGGAGACCAAGGAGCCGATATACAGGGTCAGTTACGCTGTCGCTTAATTAGAAATTTTCGAGCTATCTATCACGAAAAGCACCTATAACGACTATACACTTAAACGGGAAATAAATCTGCATCAAACCACTCCAGCTTTGGTAGTCTATTTGGTTATTATTTAGCACAAAAGCCAGTTTTGACCTAGCGCTTTGGAATAATCTGTTCATCAGAAAGGCCTTCTGGCGAAGCTACTGTAATAGTGCATAAAGTAGCTTGAATCTGTGCTCACATGAAAGCTTCTGGGGGTAGCCGAGAGAAAGAGAGAGAGAGGTTAGAAAGCTCGCCCTGTGCTGCAGGCGTAATACAAAACAGGCCTGTTGTTCCATGCCTTCAGGATCAATATGAGAACAGAGCGAGCCATGAAAGAACCAGAAGATTAAAAAAGGCGTATATCCCACTGATGGGCCCATCACTCTTTCTTGAGGAATTAAGTATAGGTTGAATGAAAATATAATTGTTTTTGATGGCGAGGCCTGGCAAGGCGTTTGTGTATGAGCTCTGCAACTTCCGGAAAAAGTATTAGCTTACAAGAGTATGAAATATTGCTTTTTCGCGGTTTTACCCAAAATAAGCGCCAGTTTTACAAGACGCGCTCTTTACAAAACTACCATTTTGCTTTGCTTAACTGCAGATGAAAATGATGAGCTCTCGTTAAAACACATTAGAACTGATATAAAAGCGTGAGTGGCTTTTTAGTAGCTATGATCTGTGGTTTACTATTGGCATCAAGAGGTGGCGACACATACGTCATTGAATCAAAAACACGGACTGATTCAGTGTGTTCAGGTCTTCTGCTGGTGGTTTTGTCGTTTGCGTTTCATCCGCATACTAGGGACGGGGCATAGACCATCCCAAAAGTGTCCCCATAGTTTAATAATCTTTTGAAACTGTTAGGGATATATCTCTTGCAGTAGAATGTCACGCTGCTTTCTGTTCTAAGCGGCAAAAAGCTACATCACTGAAGCCTGGTATAAGTTACCATTGATTTCAGGTAAATATTCGCCTTATTTACTGTCCTTTTTGTTAGAAGTTGCCCGCTGCGAACAATTTCGGTGTGTACCGTGATCGAGCGACTCACTAAATGCCAATTTGATTCATTCGTCGCCCGCTTTAAATGCTCGAACTAGGCTAATAGATTCTGATCGACTAAGCGATGTTTTTAGCTTCGTTATCGTACCTTGTCCTCACATGATTAAAACTCTATAATTATAGAGTTTCTTGAATGAACAGGGCCTAAGCGGCCAACAACACCAAGCATATGGGACTACAAACATATTTTGAATGGCTATGCACTTCAGTAGCTATGCTATATCCCAGGTTTAATGAAGCTTTACAGTACAGCTGACGCCATTATTCCTCATTTCCCCCACATTCATGTTTTGAAGTAAAATAGAGGAGTTCATTCGTGGTAGTTTGAGGTCCTTGTTTGAGTATTTATGTATTTTTGAGACAAATTTGAACTTTAGTTTGCTACCCAACTGAGTTTCAGGGATGAATGCAAAGTCCTTGTAGAGGCTAATGTTATCTTTCCTAAACATGTGCCAGTTAACTCCTAGCCTAACCATTAATCCAGAGCTTGGGCTGACAGTGCTTCAGGCTGGCTTTCTGATAAACAGTTGCGCTTTTTTGGCTTTTCTTTACGCCAATGGACTAGAGATTTGTTGCTACTAGACTGACCCAAATTGGTCAGATCCTATTATGTTAGCCTGAGGCTGCTCATGTTTGAATGAGAGAGGCGCCACGGGCCGAATTTTCTAAACTGGGGGAAAAAAACATGGTGTGTCCAAAGGCATTATGGTCATTATGCAGAAAATACCTCAAATTAAAACATGAGAGGCCTTGAGAAACTTTTTCAGTTCGACAACCTCAAGCAACATCTGTGCTGTTTGAAAACTCTCATATGCTGAGAAGCAAAGAAATCGTATAAAAATTTACAGAGAAAGAAACTGCATTTCCTTAACTTGCACTATACAGAAGTGATACAAGATATATGCAGTAGTGTAATGTGCAAGTATCAAATACAAATTTACATCTAGTAGCAACTTATTGGTCAAAATAATGTAAAGCTTCGCATGACGTGTTCAGAATTAAAATCGTTTTAAGCTAGTCTGGTCTTATATATATATGTGTGTGTGTGTGTGTATGAAAGAGTTATTTTAAATTAATATTTCACACATTATTAATAATTCAAATTATTCAAAAACACAACATGGCAGGCATTGCAGGCCCAGTGCTTGGTAATCATTTGAATATGCTGATAACGCAAAAATAACTCACGATTTCTTTCGAATTCAAACTATAACTTCACACACAACGCTCTGGTTTGATCCAAGCAACACTCACAGAGAGAGGCAGATCAGAACAAACCAGATTGTTTTTCATTCACCTTCTGATAATGCAAATGATATGTTTACACATATGCCATTAATATCAATATTGTGTTAAAATGTATGGGATTACATAATGACGAGCACTTAAAGTGTCACACGCA
>NC_056718.1:7590395-7594998 GCF_018831695.1 Puntigrus tetrazona
ATATATGTGTAATTTTAAATAAAAACCAGACAACTTTCCATTAACATTGCTGCAAAAAAAAATAAATACTGCATAAAATAAAAATAATAAATTAATTAAACATTGCCTCTTGGCAGGAATAGAGTCTTAAACCGCATCAACTGCATTACTACTGAAAATAAATAAATGAAAACGACTTGTCATTTAAAACTCTGATATTTTTATTATTGCAACTGGAAGACAATACATTACATAAACATTATTTTTAGTTTCAGGAGAAATATGTGGAAAAGTAACAACATGATGTGACATTTATTGTCATATAGACAATGTGGTTATTTACATGTATTGATGAAATAGTTTGATCTTGTTCTTTGGCAATATGATTGCACACCAAGGAAATAGACAGCTTTATACTCGTACAGCATTGGCATCTGAGTGTATTGAAAATAGACCTGGTCAAATACATAGTCATCGTGATTCCATTGTGCTCTAAAAAAATCATACCAGACCACTAGTGACTTAGTACAAGGACGAAAACAATATTTGGCAGAAACAAACAACATCAACAACATCGACAAAACCCTTATATTATTTCACACATAATTTCAGAGGCAGTGAGAGTTTTCCAATAAATAATTCATGCATATTGTTCTCCCCCTTTTGTCTTACATGGATCTGTACGAATCTTAGCAATTAAAAATCAGCCGTTTTTGGTACACAAAACAAAATGGCATATTATGGGACCCGGAATGAATTGAAAGCGAAACAGCATAGCAGCAGCTTATTGCCTATATGCGGATCAAATAAAGCAGGGCCGTCTTCTTTGACGTCGTCCTCGCACTTACAGGGCCGCTCCATCGCTACACCCCCTGCCGAGGACAAACCTTCCTATTAAAAAGTGCTGAAGAATCGAGCTGAACTGTTTCAAAATGTTTGAAGAAAACATTCAGAAAGCGACTCGCACATGAAGCGGAAGCGGAGTGTAAACGTCGTGATGGATGCTGCGTAGACAATAATATGTACGATGCCGACAGATGTCCGCTAGCAGCTTTCAAGACAGCATTAAAGCAACAGTTCACCAAAAAAAAAGACGATTCACTGACAATTTACTCACCCTTAGGCTATCCAAGATATAAATGAGTTTCATCCGAAAAGATTTGGAAAAATGTAGCATTTCGTCACTTGCTCACTAACGGATCCTCTGAAGTGAATGGGTGCCGTCGGAACGAGCGTCTTAACAGCTGATACATAATCATCCAAAACATGAGCCCAGTCGGTCTTGTAAAGTGAAAATCTGCATGTCTGTTCTTTTCAGAAAAGCCTCTATCCATAATGTTGCCTTCACCGGTGGAAAAAGTCGTCTCGTCTGAATCAGGAGAGACATATGCACAGTTATTTAAAGCCAAAACGCCTTAAGCTGCCCCTATTGGGGGTTATGAAAAGTTCATATTTTAGTTTTGGGAGTCGCCAACGACAGGTCGAAATGCACGCAAGGAAAAAGCACTTTCATTTTCTTATGCATTTATTTACAATATGCATTTTTTTTTTACCTTATTTGTTCAACGACTTCCGAACGATTCGTTCAATGATTCATTGGTTACATTTAAAGCAGTGTTTGTGAGCTTTTAACGCTCCAAAAGCGTAACCTAGTGACAAATAATGACTATGTATTTTAATTAGGACCAACGTGAAAAGATCAACAAGTGGGGGCGGGTAATATGCTCATAAATCACTTTTGACGGCTTGGGATTCACTTTAAAAACGACACATCTCAATGATTCAGAGTCAACTGTATACACTGTATAAATGGCGCACTTTCAGATTCAAAACTTTGTAGGGATGTTTCAATTCGCTTTTGCCAAAGATCCATGTGGATTATTGTGATGTTTTCATCGGTTGTTTGGACTCTCATTCCGACGGCACCCATTCACTGCAGAGGCTCTATCGGCGTGTGACGCATTTCTCTAAACCTGTTCAGATGAACAAACGAACTCATCTACATTTTTTTTGCGGTGAACTATTTCTCTGCAGGGCCCCCCTTGCACACGTGGGACATTCAGATTCACAGATGAAGTTCAAGTTTATGTGAGTTGGAAGCAAAAACTAAAGGAAACAGACAAGCCAAGGTCGACCGAGAAGTTTCGCGCTAATAAGGGATTATTCTAAAGCCAATTCTAATTCCTTGTCAAACTATTTCAGTACAATTTGTGATATCAATGCTGCAGATCGCACAATGAAAAATGACAGAGTATCGAACCGTTACAAAAAAAAAGAAAGAAAAAATAAGAACAGACATCCAAGCACATGAACTAAAGGCAGGCACAACCTTAAAGGGTGTACAGAGTGATAGGTCATCCAACACTGATTATTAACAACGTTTGAACACTTACATCAATGAATTGAAAAAGGACCACCAAACCGAGGACCACGAAAAAGGCAAAATCAGTTTCACCTGATATTCAATACAAGGCAGATCTGTTCATTAATGGGTTTCCGTGAAGTCTCTTCCTTTGGAAGAGTTGTCTGCCGCAGAAGAGAGACACAACTTTAAAAAAAAACAATTTATAATAATAAAGAGTAAAGAAAGAAACCTACGCTTTAAGAGACGCCTCTCTCTGTTTTGTTGTAAGAAAATAAGCCATGCCTCATGCTAAATATCTATCTTACATGATCTTTCATTTAGAAAAGAAAATACTTCTTTCTTATGTACAAGCACCCATGCAATATAACCGAAAAAACAGGCAAAAACTGCCTTCTGTGGGAAAAAAAAGGGACTTTTTACAGTGNATTAAAAAAAAAAAAAAAAAAAAAATCAAAAAAAGGAATTTTAAAAAACACCAACAGTTTGGCAACACAATAGGCATTTGTGACATTGCTTCATAAAAGATTAGTTTTAGTGTGCTTCAAATAAGAACTAACACCAGAAATGTTTTAAACACCAGGCGTTTAAGAGAGAATTGGCATATTGCATTTGACCTTTACGTCTGGTATCCACTGGACACAGGCCATTTTATACGAAACATTTGCTGCTTAATAAATAAATGGGTCAATGACATGTAACAAAAGTTATATGCGAGTCACTTTAATGACTTCTGTCACGTGGTGTCACTGGTAATTGCACAAAGAATATATTTTCTTTACACCTTAAATATATTAACCATTAAAAAAAGAAAAAAAAGTGTCTAATTAGGGGTTTGTAATTGAAAAAACGTCATAAATGGGCAAACAATCTGATATTTTAAGAATTAAAGACGATCATAAGAGTTTGCAAGCATCCTATTTTTATTTATGTTTTGACATTACTTTGATTTATCAGACCAAATCTAATTTGCTTTAAAGTATTATTATAATATTAATTAAATGCAGTTATTTTTTAAAAGGAATAAAATGGAATGCCATACTACTTTTAATGACATTTTAACTCCATACATTAAATCGCTGCATGCATAAATTGCGTTTTTAAATTAATAAATAAAGCCAGACCAAGACAACTGAGAGTCATGTCATTGACCCAGATATTCATCAGATTTAATCTTTTTTTTTGTGTAATATAGGTTGGTATCACTACCTTTCAAACTGTTCCTGGTCTTACTAAGTGTGCATGGATTAGCTGCACTTTCATCAACGGGTTTCATATCTTTGGCACACTTGAGAGCAGCATAAAAGAAAATCTCTCCATTCAGCTTTCTGATGTGAACTAGAAGGATTGCTACAACATAATTCATTTGAATTGTTCGGTAGGCTTGATGAATTAAAAGAAAAACATTTTTTCCACTCGAATGACCCAAATTTTTACNNNCACACACACACACACACACACACACTCTCTCTCACACAAAACAACATGAACATGAGAATCTTTCACCCTGGAAATCAAATCTGACAGGGACAACAGTGATTTTATTGATATTGCAACGACTGACTAGAATTCACCTGATATCCTGGAACAGAAGTATTTAGATCTGTGTGAACGGGATTTTTTTTTTCGTTCATTGCTAATCATTGGCTTCCTCTTTCGGCTCCTTCTTACACGTACGCAGAGCGTTTTTATTGACGCCGGTGCGCACGCCGGCCAGGTGAAGCAACGACCCCGCCGCCTCCTTCATCTCCTCGTCTTCCTCCTCTTTGACCAGCAGCTTTTCGGCCCGTCTCTTCTTCAGGGGAAGCATGTCGCCGGGGGTCCGTAGGTGACCTTTGGTCCACAGCAGTCTTCTGCGCTGGAGCAGCTGGGAAGGAGGTGGCGTGGCGTCCAGCGGAAAGTCTTTCTGCTCCTCCTTGACCTCAGTGAGCGTCACCTCCTGGCCGGGGCTGTAGGCAGAGAGGGAACCCTGAGTGGAGCAGGAGGAGAGGGAGGAAGAAACGTCCCCCTTCGCGTTTAGGGACTGCGAGCTGCTGTATGTGTGGTCCTCCTGCTGATCATCGCTGGGTGGAGGAGAGTCACTGCGCAGGCTGTTCTTACCCCGGGTCAGATAGTCGCCCAGGGCGGATCTGTTTTGGCAGACAGAGAGAGGCGAATCATTACTAAACATATTCCAGCTAAACACACGCTGTTATCCAATAGGACGTGACCTGTGTTCAGGATCTCTTTACAGGGTGTGCATTATGGCTATATATATATATA
>NC_056718.1:7595098-7596835 GCF_018831695.1 Puntigrus tetrazona
ATATCATATTATTAATTAAAAATCATGTTGCATGAAGACGGTTTGTAAATTTCCTACAGTGAATATATCAAAATGTAATTTTTGAACTTTACAGACAATTTTTAGTTTTTTCTAATAGTTGCATCTCGGCCAAATACCGTCCCATCATAACAATAGCTTTCCAATGACATTAATAAAATAATATACAACATGATTATTTGTTTGCCATAAAAACCAAGTAAGGTATTATTTCTACACTACTATAGTAACTCATAATATTATATAATACGGTTTCTTTTTACTGCTTTTGCCATTTTTATTATTGCTAACATTTCTATTTAGCTTCAGTTTTAGTTTCATCGCTTCATTTAGTAAATGTCTGTACTTCATTCACTTCAGGTAGCTGCCAACATTGAAGTTTTTTTAATATTTACGTTTTAATTTTATTTCACTTTTTTCCAATTACCACAAACGACTTGAACGGTTAAGCACTACAACACCGATGGAGGAGGACATACTAACCTCACGGCTGTGGTCCTCTTGCTCACGGGACTCAGAGGAAGGGGTCTGATAACCGGAAAGAGCCCCTGAGCGGCCACACGTGAGCTGTGCTGTATCACTCTCTGTGGAACTGTGGAAAACAAAGCCCAGTCACAACACACGCCAGGAAACATACTGCACCGGATTACACCGCTCACATTCGACCGGAGGACAGGCAGGTTAGGTTTTAGATTGGTTTTGCTCACGGATCAAAAGACGAAAAAAGGGTTTAATAAATAAATAAGTGTAGTACTGCTTTAAATGTGTGGTTGAAATGTTTTATTACAACGTTTTTGGTTTTTCTGAGCCAAAAATAAAATAAAATCACACAATTTTTCCCAGATTTACTAAATTTACTCACTAAAATGTCATTCAGTGTAACACTGTTGTTTCCAAAAAAAGTATGACTCATTAAAACATGAATTAATTTCACCCCAAATACTAATTAGTTGTAATTTTACATTTAAATAAAATAATTGTTTTACTTTCCTAGGTTTTACCCATTTGTTAGAAGGATTTTTTTGTCATTTAAAAACACATTTTTTTTAAATTATTTTATGTATTTTAATATGTCCATGTATAAACATGCTTGAATTTTTACATAAATATTGTGTTTCACTGTGCACAATGTGGCATTATTGCAACCAAATTTTGACATTTTATTTTCCAAAACCTTACAAGTACAGACTTGCATTTGAAGTGCTTTCTCTGGACATCACTTTGTGAAATTGTTTTGATGTGGACATCTTAACGTCTTTGACACTCATACAACATCTACATTACTGATAAATATAAGAAATGCTTAGGACTGAAAAACAGCGGTTCTCAACCTTTTTGATGTCAAGGCCGGTCACCGTCCGGGACAATTATGCTCAAACCCCCCCCACGAAGGATAAGACACCTCAAGGTAATGACAGAGCTCCTTTCAAAATGGTTTGCTGGTTTGTTTACAGAGAGGCCTGTTTATTATAAATACAATTATATATATAACAATTATATTCTGTTATTTCTGGGAATAAATATCATTTGATGAAATATAAAGTATAATTTTAATTTACAAATAATTTAAAAAGCAATTTCTACCTTATATAATGTTTTAGAGACTATTCAAATGTATATCAATTAAAAATTATTAACTATTTTTGCAATTCTATCATTTTCAAGTCTTAAAAACATGGATAAATTAGGGAATTTTAAATTAAAAAATAGAAAAAAAAA
>NC_056718.1:7596849-7597504 GCF_018831695.1 Puntigrus tetrazona
GGCTCTTGTGCTGATTCCCTCTTTTGGTTCCTGGTGCCGTAATTGAGGACCACTGCCCTAAAAGATCACCCCGAGAAACATCTTGTCCACCTCACGGGAAAAACTCACTCAAAATGAAAATCCTGTCATTAGTTCCTCAACCAAAGCTACCGAATGACTTCAGAACACATGAAGTGTGTTACACAAGTCATATAAATTGCTTTCATGTTGCTTTTTGTCGCCTTTCTGCATGGAAAAGAGCAGCTTGAACATTCTGCTCAACGTCTCAAAAACAGAAAGTCGTTAGTATTTGGAACATGAAGGTGAAAAGTAAGATGGACACAAAATAAAACATTTCATCATAAACATTAACCGGCTGACATTACGTCCGCTCAACTGATTTGCTGAAAGCTCAATAACGGTATTCAATCCACCGCTGCTGGTTTCACAGCAGGCAAAAAAAAAATAGAAAGTGAATCTCCCGAGAGCGAAGAAATTATGACAGAAGTTTCATTTTGAGTGAACTATCGCTTTAAGAGCCGCGGAGAAAGGACACTAGACAGCCTTCACAGGTGTCCAGCCAGTCACAAACTGTAAGCTAGTAGCAAGCTTAAGTGAAGCGGCCTTGAGCTAAGACTGTCCGGCCGAGCAGTTGACACACACACACACACACACA
>NC_056718.1:7597518-7597816 GCF_018831695.1 Puntigrus tetrazona
CACATCACTCAAACGCCAATAGCCCTGCTCAGACACTTTTCACAGGCAGCTCTGCCTCCATTATTCCATTATCAAGAGCAGACGAGAAGGAGAGAGGAGCCTCTACAGACAGATAATGTATCCATTTCCTTCCATTTAGCTGCTTGCGGTGGAGTGGAAAGAGAGCGCCCTGATTGGAATCGAATGGACATTTAAACGGCCGGGACACCAACAGGGAGCGAGAGAGAGAGAGACAAACAGATGGACGGAAAGAGAGAGAGATGAAGGAGCAGTTGTGGGAAATAGGAAAAAAAAAAAA
>NC_056718.1:7597880-7604588 GCF_018831695.1 Puntigrus tetrazona
TTGACGGACACAGTTTTCTTTCCTGTTTTGACATATTTCCTATCGGAACCGGAAGTTTGAGTGGGACTTACTGGAGGTCTCATTGTGTCATTGTGATTTTTAATTGCTGAAAGGTGATAGGTGGTAAAATCTCAGCAATAAAAAGTACAAAAGCTGTCGCAGTGCCTTTTCAAAAGGTACATGTTTGTACCTAAAGGATTCATTCTGGTACCTAAAAAGGTACGTATTAGTACTAACGTGTACATATTTGAACACAATAGGTACAAAAGTGAAGCTTTTGAAAAGGTACCGTCCCAGTGACATCTTTTGTACTTTTAAAATTTTGTACTTATCAATTAAACAAAAAAAAGTGTATTAATTTTATTTAATTTTTTTATTTATATTTATTGTTTTTATATATTTTTAAAGTTCTATTTCAAATAAATGTTGTTATTTAAAACCTTTTATTCATTAAAAAAAATCCTGCATCATGGTTTCCACAAAAAATAAGCAGCACAAATTATTTCCAAACTGGAAAAAATAAATGTTGTATTAGCAGAAAATCCAGGTTTAAATACAATGCATTTTAAAATTACTGTATTAATTATGTATTTGTTTTTTCAATTACTATTTTCATTATATTTTTGACTAACTAAATGCAGTCTTTAAAAAATAAACTAGAATACGGATGGTTTCACAGCTAGCAAACAGCTATTTAAACCCACAAAACATTTGACATAACTGAGTCTTTAAGAAACAGAATGGAAGACATACAGGGCTTTAGGGCTTTTACCTTGTAAGAGCACTCCTCCATTCTTTCTGAAGAGTGGACTTCCTGGCCATAGTGGAGGACTGAGGGTTAAAAACAGAGCCAGAATGAGAGATAAAATCCAGACACTGTGAAAAGCATTGAGTGATAAAATCGCAAAGAAAAAACAATATTTTATGAACTTCTGAAATCCTAGTCAAAGCAGGGGAGGAAACTAAATATATGAGATCATGGTGTGGAATGCAAACTGGAGACTGAGAGGTACCTAACTGAACCAGTACAGACTTTCTGGCGAGGCTCGGAAATCCCATTATTTACCATGATTGCTCATTATAGACTGTCCATAGCAATGGATCCAAATGGCTTGTTCTTCCAATAACAATCGATATAATCCTTTAACTCAGATTGACTCACTCTTTTAGTCCTGAAATCAGATCCTCAAACCGACAGCGAGCATCACGTTTTTTTAAGCGATATGAACAGTTGGGGCTGTTGAGGTTTACAGATGAGCAGACTGGCATCACATTTATCTTATCTCATTATTCTAACGTTGTAAAACGCACCCCACTGTTTCAAAATGTGTAATTTTTTNAAAACAGCCACTCATTACAACACACACTTGAAGTCGTCATGAAATCTTTTGTAAATGCATGTTATTGATCTTATCTTACACAATCCAAATGCAAATGAATGGGTTAAAGTGCATCGTTTTGAAACCCTTTGTAACAGTTTTAATAGCGAAGGATCAGCGATCTTCACGTACAACCGTATGGGCAAACCAAACCGTAAGCCGCAGAAACGTGAAGATGTGAACTTCTCGGGTATTTTGGGTTTTTCAAAAACCTTAATTTTTCCAATTTGTCCTAGCACTTTTGCCAAATCAGAACCAAACCACAGCAGAAAGGTTCCCCAGAGGGTGAACATTAAAAAAAAAAAAAAAAAAAAAAAAAAAAANAAAAATCAAAAATAGTTACAAATACGCAACCATTTGTCCTATCATCACGAAAATTGGTACGCACAGTTTTGGACCAAAATTTCACAAGTGTCTTTAAGGACATTTGCATATATGAAAACACGGCAGCCAAAGGCCAAGAAGTTTGAGCACCTATTAGACGATCTAGGTCAATCAGAATGAAACTCACTGGGTCTATTTGACTCATAGCCTAAAGGTCTGTGAGAAATATTAAAGGTGCCATAGAATCTAAAATTGTAAAAAACAGTTCTGTACATGGAAATGACGTACTGTGAACCTCAAACACCAATGTTTCATCCTTCATGTGTAAATAAAAAAAAAGACCACTGAAAAATAGGTGAATCGAAAACGTAACACAGAGCGTGACGTGAAGTGGATCCCTCCTGTGTTTCTTTCCTGTTATGTGAGCTATTGAAATTAGCTGCACTGTTAAACAGCCAATCAGAACAGAGCTCAACATTATTATTCGGGACCCTTCAAATACGGTAAAAACGGACTAAACCTAGGGCTATAATGCACATGTACATTTTTTTTGCCCTTAATTACGCCACATAAACTTTAAGCAGACATCAGAGAACAATTTAAAAGACAATTTAAAATCAATGCATTCTACGGCATCTTTAAAGAAATCTGCCAAATCGGGCAAGTAAAAGATACATGGATGCATTTATATAGCTCCACACTGACCACAAGGTAATCACCCCCTGCTGGCCTCAACACAGCACCTCTTCCAGCAGCAACCTAGTTCTCCCAGGAAGTCCACCATCCACGTACTAACTAGGCTCAACCCTGCTAACTTGTCTGCCTCCAAGACTCTTCAGCTGATGAAAAAAAGCCACTTACAGAACAAAAGCGAAAAGTTGTGTGTTTGTAAACAGAACAACACTGTATAATTGACTGTACAACTGTTTACACAGTAACCGGCTTTCATTTCCCCAAAGAGAACAAGGGACCACAAACTACTGAGAGCAGCTCCTTCATCCCACAAGTGGAAGTGGGGGAAAAAAAAAAAACAAGTAAAAAGCAAGAAAACAGACACGACATCTTCTGTTGCTATGGAGTTTAGTGTTGCTAAGCCTATAATGTATTTCTTAGCACTAACTGTCTGTCCTATCCCTGTTTTTTTTTTTTCTTCTTTTGCCAGACAAATAGCTTTGTGCTACTGTTCCACCTGTCTTATGCATGTGTTGCCATGGAGGTACTCTGGTCGTCACAGCAACAGCAGAGGAGAAGAAACGATTCAGGAAGGGCGAGCATGTTTCGTTTCTTTACATCCCACAGATTCCCCAGAGGACCATGTCCGGTTGCTGACAAGTGTTCAAGAATGAGTGAGGAACTGACCCCAAACCCGCACACACCGAATCAATGTGTTCTTCACAGGAAGGTCATAAGAGAGGTCAGGAAAAAAAAAAAAGCTTGTATGCGATCTTTTTTGCCTTTGGTCTTCCTATCTTTCTCTTTCTTAAAGATAAAGAGAAGATTTATTTAATCCAAAGCTCTTTTACGGTCAAAACGATTCATGTCATGGTAGAGTTTAACATCCTCTCGGTCACATTTTGTTATTCCACACTAAGACGCGCTGGTTTTTGTGCTCATGCTCTTTATTTAGAAACGGAAAAGTCTGGACTAGGATTTTTAAGGCCTTCAATATGGAAAGTGTGAATGAAAATAACAGAAGAAAACAAACCAACTAAGAGGGAAAAAATCAAATAGCTGGAAGGTGCAGAGGAAAAGAAAAGAGAGGAACAAGAAATGGACGGCAAAAAAAACCCTTAGTGACAAATTGAGGCGTTACCTGTGGTATTGCTGAGGAGAGGCAGACGGGGAGGTAGAAGGTTTTGGAAGCCGAGGGGAATACGGATGATATGGAGTCTTCTTCAGCGCCTGGATCAGATTGTGTCTGTAGTCAGGATCAATAGACCAGAGAGAACCCTTTCCTATGCTCTGAAATACAAAAAAGACAAAGTACTGATGTGATACAACCATGGCAGGTGATAATAATGAATTCCAGGTGCTTTGGAGGCTGTGCTTTAAAATTAAACTATTATTATTTTATGATATTAGCTACCATCCTACAAAGTTTAACTCCAACCCTAATCAAACACACCTGAACCAGCTAATCAAGATGTTCAGGGTTACCTGAAAACAACTGCCAGGTCTGCTGAAGCACGGTTAGATCTGAAGTCTTAGAAATGTGACCCATCAGGATCCGGATCGGTCTGCTTTTTCGATTCTTGGGACCCATAGCAATGCACATTTTGCATGTATCATTTTAGTTCACATAGCTCTTTCCTAATGAGCTGATGGGAAACGTGCAGCGCTGTGGGGTCTCCAGGATTGGAAACTACTTCTATTAATGCAGACAAATTAAATAGGAACAAATAGCCTAAGAAAGAATAACAACTGTAAAATCTTAGAAATGTGGGCATTTCCTCTTTTAAAAGAAAAGATCCTAGAAAAGTCATCTTAAAGCATCTTAACCCTTAAAAGAGGTCTTTGGGTCCGAAATAAGGAGCACAGACAAGAACTTTTAAGACGCTTAAAGTGGTGGAGAAAAATGGACAAACATGAAGAAAGAGAAGAAATGTGTTGCACACCATACACGACAGTGATTTAAAGACATGCTTATTTCTCCGACACAGAACAGAAATGGAAGCAATGAAATCAGTTAAACAGGCAGCAATGCAGCAGCGATGATTTGTGTCTGTCACGACCTTCTATGAGAAAAGTGACCACCCAAACAATTACAGCACTTTCAGAAACGTTACTGTTATTTCCTATTAAAAATATGTTAAGTATGTCTCTGTGTGTGTGTGTGAGATTGAGTGAGTGAGTGAGTGAGAGAGAGAAAGAGAGAGAGAGAGAGAGAGAGAAAGAAAAGATTTCAAATTTCACATTTCAAAGCAAAGACTTATAATAGACCCTACTCTTAAAAGCGTTCTCTTCTCGGACAACCAAACAATCACAGAAAAAAAAAAACTGTATTATAGCTAGCAACGGGGGTCAGCCCCACCTCCTCACTAAAGATAAAAGTTTTTGTCTTTTCCTCGCTTAGAGTTGCTCCCGTATTGGTCTTGAATCACTTTTTAGCTAAGACTTCTTTGAGAGGATTTTTCGAATCTTTTAAGATTACGGGCCCAGGGCTTTTCAAATGCTGTCCGGTGGGGGCAGTGTCCTGCTGAATTTAGCTCTAACCCTAACTCTAACCCAAAAAAATCAAACTGAGGTGTTCAGAATTACTTGCAAGGAGGGTTAGCACCACTTCCAGTTTAAAGTCTGCAGGTCTCAAGAGTTAAAAGAGACTAATCTAAACGCATTTGAAACAGAATTCACTTCAGCCTGATGCTCTCAAGAACCTTCAAAGTTCCCATTGAAATAAACGGTACATTATCAGAGAGTACATTTTTGCGAAGTATTGAGGAAAAGCGGGGAGGAGGATTAGACCCAGCACTCGAGACCCTTGTTGTCTAGAGAATACAGAGGCACCTTTAAAACTGCCTCAAAAGGCAACACTGGCATATATTTTTAGATCAAAGAAGCCGTTCTCCACCTAATTAAGCTGTCTGCCCTCCATCAGGGGCTTCCAGAGCCACATTTCACTTTACCAAAAAACACAACTCACACAAGGCATGAAATTCAACCCGTGCCGCTTTGATCTCGGCTCTCGTATTAAGCACAAAAATAAGTGAGACGGGATGATGAAAGCACTCTGATATTATCGTAGTTACAGAACAGCCGCTATAGCAATGATCAGCAGTGTTTACCGACACACTACACAAGGCAATTAAGGGGAAGGTTTGATTAGACGGGCCGACAAGCTGGCAATTGCCAAACGGTTGGGGGAAGCAACTTTATTTCATGTATCTGTGTGTGTGTGTGTGTGTGTGTGTTTGTGTTTTTCACACTGCTGGAGGAACCATTGGCCCAGCGTGCCGTTTCCACCCGGGGTGCAGGGTAATTCAAATACACTCCCCATGACTTCATTCATAACTTCCCCCACCAGTCTTCCATCTGCCCTCAATTAGCCATCAACACGCCTGCAAAACAACATCACAGACTGACGTACATCATTCACCAGCTCCGGCGCGCCATCCGGGGGACGGCTGCGGCTCACCTGCCTGCCAGAGCCGCAAGACCTCTCTCTACAGGAGACAGTGGAGGAGCGGACATGCACCTGTGGTTTTTACTGGTCTCCAAGGCAACAAGTAGAAGAGAGGGACGGCTGGTTGTCTGGTTGGAGGCTTTGGCACGAGCATCTCAGTCTACATGGAGACAATGATGGCGCTTTAAAACCAGCCCAGACCCATGTGCTAATCTTTCCCAACCGTGGTAAATGAGGAAAGCAGATCTCTGCCACAGACTCTACGCTCAGAGAGCCAGAATACATGATTGCCTATGTTTAAAAGAGAGGGTTTCTACTCACGGCTTATAAAAGTACACACATGAATGTTAAAAGGGTCAAATCATGGAAAACTGGATTTTCCATTTTTGGAAACTAAGCTGCAATAATGGCTTCTTCAGAAATATTCACGGTTCTATTGACACAACCTCATTTAGACACGACACCCTATATATTATTTTAATGCTTATTCAGTATTTAGGTCAACCTTAGTGTGGAGTACACCTGGTTTGAAGTTAGCTGCAGCAATCACGCCGTAGAAAATATGGTAGCAACATTCAAGTTAACCGTATTTACATTTAACTGATATAATGTTAATATACCAATCCTATTGAAGTACTGAAATCTGTTTTGCGCCATTTTAATAAACTGACAACTAACAAAAGCAGGTGTTGAAAAGAAAGTCACATGATGAACCAAAGCTAACCAAAAGCAGCTTTTAACTAGTAAGATATATAGAAGGTGCATAGCTAAAATGAAATGAATGAAAATGAAATGAATGAAACTGAAATAATGCAATTAAACATTAATTTAATAACATTAGATGGAACAAACAACCCTAGTATGAAAAACATCACTATATATATA
>NC_056718.1:7604688-7609104 GCF_018831695.1 Puntigrus tetrazona
ATTTTTATTATTATATTTCATTACATATTCAATACTTTAAGAATAAGCAGCTTACGCCAAATCTGACTGGAATCAGTAGAAGTGCTTTATAAGTCTGTTTAGAGAAATATGAAGGAGTGTTCACATTCCCTGTCACTTTGTAGCAGCAAATGATATTAAATACAAATGCACATCTTACTTAAGGCAGCAAATATGTTCATTTAGTGAATTTCTGAGTTAATGGTTTGCTCTGTCTACGAGATAAGGTTTGTTTGGTCCAGCACAAGGGAAGAAATGAGAGCCTGACCACCTGCATTCCCTTGACCTCCACTTTCTCCAGTTCATTAAAGTGAAACGGGCAGAAAAAAAATGCACCAAAACCTCAAGAAGTGCAAACTGCAGCTAGCACATATGCTACAGACCACTTAGACAAACTCAGCATTTTAAAAAAACAGCATGGTGAGCGAACGCTCCCGGTATATAAATTAGCTCTCCTGACAGATCCTGCTGAAAACGAGGAAACAGCAAAATGTCACTTTGAAAGTGATATCAGGGGAAAATTACTTGAGCTCATTAGTAAAGACTACAATCAGTGTCATGTTACTAAGCCCCATTTTTCAGCTCAAGTTAGCCCTATATACTGTCGGAGATTTACACAATCAGCAAACCACCGCGACGGAACAAAGTGTGGACTATCACAGTGCTTTTGTAAAGTCAAAGTCATTTCCTTTCACTCAGGCTCTTCAAAGCGATGGACAGCATGTGCTGTTTTGTTAGACAGACTGTGTTCTCAATTAATCAATAGTCATGACCTTCAGATAACTGACATAGTGTCATACTGCGTGCCCTGAGGTAACACACACATACACACACTGGTCTTTTGCCTTTAGAAAATCTGAAATGAATAGCATTTAAACATCGCTAAACCAACAAACCTGACACAGATTTTGCAGGAGGTTTTATTTTTGTTAACTAACACCCCTCAAATCAGTCACTAATTGAGTCATTTTTTAAAGGGCCGAAACAACTTTAGCAAAAAGGTGCCGTGAGATTTTTTTCAACTTGAATACTAGATTCTCCCGAATAGGGCTAAGAAACGATAACACACTCTATTGATTGCAGCAAACCCCAGAGCGAGTGCTCGGCTCTTTACCCACAGTATTTGGCTTCAGTGGAAAGATTTGTACCAGCGCAAGTCAAACAATTCAAACCCTTGGAGTGTTTTAGCAAACAAAATAAACAGCGAGGTTTATTGGGCTCACAATTCATTTACACTCATGTCTCGATGATTCAAATCTTGACCAGTAAAATCCGAGCAGCGATAACAAATATAAAGGTTAAACAAATAAGGAATTAATTGTTAAAATAATAACAAATAATACCGATAGTGACAAAAATGAATGCAAATAACACTATTACAAAAACTAATAATTATTAATAATTTCTATTTATAATTTGCATCATAATTATACATAATTATTCCAGTAAATAACTGAGTAATAGGCTTGTGGAGTTTCGTATCATGCCATGCGCTATTTTTCTGGAGGGAAAGGTCTTTCCTAGCAAAAAAATTCCATTTTCTTCTGAAAGCAGCGAATGCATTTATTCTTAGCACAAACTGACATTCTGCACCTAATTAAGCTGTCAACTTTCCATCAGCGTGTTTTAAAACCATACCTGGACCAACCACAAAGATGAATTGCACCATGAAATTCAATCCTTAAATGGTCTGTCCGGTAGATGCTCTGATGGAAATGAAAAATAGGGGAGTTAAAAGAAATGAACAGGACGGAAGCAATGAAAAAAAAAACGAAGCAAGGCAAAATATAGCAACTAGTGAAAAACAATAAAATAAAATGATTATAGGGTCGCAGAAGAACTGAAACCAGAAAAAACTAATCAATATTATTATTTAATAGTGTTATTAATCATATATTCATGTTATTACTGTAAGGACACAGAAAAATGAAACCAATGGAAAAAAGTGTGCTACATTGTTCTCCTTCAAATATTACCTAAAATAACTGGGAAAAAAGCAGGTGTACTGGCCTTTTATTTCTCTTGGGAACAGGCAAAAATGTGAGATTAAACAAAGGCAATCAATTCTA
Source organism: Puntigrus tetrazona (assembly GCF_018831695.1). NCBI lineage: Eukaryota > Metazoa > Chordata > Actinopteri > Cypriniformes > Cyprinidae > Puntigrus > Puntigrus tetrazona. Next base: position 7,606,776 of record NC_056718.1, read on the forward strand.
ATTAACATAGCATCATAAATCGCAGGGCAATGCAGGTCCTGCAGGAAAATCTACTACTGTTGAACCGACAAAAGTCACTTTCTCTTGAGAATATGACATTCTGACAGCTTTAAGAAAGTGAAAATAACCTGCTGATGAGTTAAAGTTGCACCACTGAAATAGTTACATGCTCAACTGATGTGTTTGAGTACTATATATACATTCAGACACAATAAAGCTTCCGACAAGGCGACATCCGTCTTTAAAGGGTGTGATATGTGATCCTGAGAGCATCAGATTATTCATATATGCTCCGTGGAGAAGAGGCTGCGCTGGTCTATCTTTCCAAATGTTCCGTAATCAGGAGAAATCAATAGGTTTCAGAGCACTTTGCCTCAGATTTATCTCCATCTCCTGACAGCTGCTGTGTCCGTCTGAAGGCCAGCTCAATGGCACCAGCCAATAGAGTCTCCAATCAGAGAGAGGGGGTGAAAAAGGGAAAGGAGAGCCAGGGAAAAGGGGGGAAAGCACTTGGATTACACTGGTCTCCTAGGCAACAGGCAATGGTGGAGTATATAAAGACTGTTTGATAGTCTTGGCAGAGAGATCTTTCAGTCTCTCTAAGAAGCATGGGCCTCTGAAGATGCTATATTCCATTATAAGCAGTAAAGTTAATCCTATCAGTTCCTGAGCAAAATGAAAGACCTGCTATTATGAAGCACCCCCCCTCGACCCGACTGTCCAGAGTCCCCCCTTTTATGCTCACAACTTTAAACACGCAAAAAAAGAACTGTGGGGAAATATTTAGTTAGCCAAGTTTTGAATCTATGTAAGACCACTGCCCATTAAAATATCACTCTCCAAGACTTCAAAAGCTCCAGTTTCTTTCTTTCTTATCACCGTTTATATAGGCATAAACCTGTTAATCAAAGATACATTTGTGCAACAGACATTAGAGCAATTAAATTATTACACTCATTAGTTTAATTAGCTCTTACTAACAAATCAGTGTTTGATTTTAATCAAAATTACTGTTAGTTTTTAAATATTTAAAAATATATTAATATTATATTTACTAATATTATAATTTAATCTGAAAAAATATTTTAGCTTTTATTTCTGGATTTTCAGGTTTCATTTTATTTTTTTACCAATTGTGTTACATGCTTTTTGATTTCATTACTTATTTTTTGCTATTTATGTTTAAATTTAAATTATTTAGTTTCGTTTTATTATTTGTGTTTACTTGCCTTTAGAAAATCTGAAATGAATAGCCATTTTCATACTATAAATTATAACATTTTAATGCATGATTTTAATGAGAGATTTTTAAAAGTGTAGAATTTACGTTGGCAGTCACTGGCCAAACCATTAAATGTTTTTAGACCAATTAGACCAAACAAACGAAGGAGAAAAAAAACAGTGTAAAGAGGGACCTAAGACATTTCATATATATAGCATACATATTAGCATATGCGCCAATTACATTTATTTTAGAAAATCCAGTTAATTACTGTTCTTTCACGGTAAAAGTAAAAATAGAAAAAATAGATGAAAAAAAACCACTTCTGTTTCTGAAGAAAACCAATTCGCTTCAGCAGCACATCGGACTACCTAAAGTGAGTGTGTAAATGCTCTGTCGGTAAGGTGATCTATATAAATGCAGACATCGACCGTTTTGAAACATGGATAAATCAAGGTGTCCAAAAGGACATCATTGCTTTGGTCTCCAAATCCCAGCAGTCATCAGCTGCTAATGGCTGCGGCCCCAGAGTCGTCATCTCTTCTGAGGCTCTGCGGCTTAAATCACATGAAGGAGCAGAGAAGCGGTAAGCTCGCTCTGTGATTGGCTGAGAAACGATGACCTCCGTTCATATTGGCTGAATCCTGCACACAATGGCATTTTTAAAGCAGGTCTATATTGTGGAGTTCTGCAGCGGAGCATTTAGAGAGCGATGACTCTACTCACCTTCAGAGGCTCTCGGTGCATTAGGAAGGGCATGAAAGGTCATTCATAATGAGGGTGTTTGGGGAGGGGGAGGCTTGGCTGTTGTTGGACCTATTCACTGAGACGAGTCCAACACATCGCCCCATCCAACTCTCACTCTCTCCTTCAGTCTTCTTTAAGACTTTCTGAAGACTGAGTAGAGCATGAAGATTCACCAGAAGAAAACATCACGCCTCCAACAATCAACACGAACAGCTTCATCCAAAAAAACTGTTTAAACAATGTTATGAAAAAGATGATCCCAACTCTAAATTTATAACCAACTATAAATATTACTATAAACTGATATACCTGTAAATGCAAACCAGCTAAATTATGCATCAGTTAAAACATATTGCAGAC